>NW_027279523.1:0-147500 GCF_046629955.1 Centroberyx affinis
CACACACACACAATATGCAGAATACACAACCTCACACATGCACTGCAGAGATAATTCTGAACTGTAATTATGTATGACACACATCTACTTGTCTGCATATGCAATAGCCTCCTATATGTACACACTTACATTTTCACATACACACACATACATGCACACACAGTAATTTTTAGAAGCTATTGCTCATCAGTAGGATGTTATATGCTATGTGAGTAAAGATTGTTGTTAGTATGAAAAAAGATCTTAACATAAGTGTGATCTGCAAATTAGAAATGTCACCACTGTAATAGACATATAATAGATACATAATGACCCAGCTCCATAAAGGTTTGACTTCCAGCTCATGCTGTTGTCTCTCTCTGTTTCTATTCCATCCCTGTCTCTATTCCATGTCCTGTCTCTATTGCCTCTTATGAAAAAAAAACAAAAAAACAAAAAACAATTAAATACTTAAGGCCCCCTCCAATGACCTCATCATCACTTCCATTGAAATATTTTAAGCTTGTCTGAAAACACTCCATCTCAAAGTGAATTACGATCATCTCCACCAGCACAGGCAAAATGAGGTTCAGGTGTTCAACAGGGGAATTAGGGCGGTGATCCACAGCTGTGCCTGTTTTAGTTGGCAGGAAACAGTCGTTGCGCTTGTTTTCCCTTTTAGACCAATGATTTTATCACCTAGCTCTTTTGAATTTTTTTTTTTCAAATTGTTGGTGAGGCTTTAAAGAGAAGCAACTGCTACGTGCTACATGTAGCAGTTTTAAACATTGTCAAATTCATTGTCAAATTTATTGTGATACCTTGGTATAATTACTGTAAACAAATAAGACCATGGTCAAAACAATTGGTTGCCTCTATCTCAGGCTAGTGGTATTGTTAGTGCTAATGTTTCTCAAAATGAAGACCACATTTGCCATAAACTCTGCTGCTTCCTGACGCAAAGAGGACGTTGCTACTTGCCCACACCGCTCCTTGGCATCCCTCTGTGTACACTGGTTTTCTCTTTTGCTTTGCTGAAGAGGATAAACACATTGGGAGTGATTTTTCCAAAGGCCTTTCACTTATTCCGCCATCTCCTATTGTAAGAAAGTCTAAAGCATTAGCTCTGTTTGCGCTGGAAAAACAGCACCTTCTTCCTGTTTTTTGCCATAAAGCAATCTCCCTTTGTGCCATAAAACAATCCAACAGATTTCCCACAAAATCCAACCCAACAGCACACAATGTAAAGTGCAGAGTAGAGGCCAGTAGAGTCTTCTCAGCAATGGTATAATTTATTTATGGTAATGATATTCATGTCTCAAATTAATGTGGTATTTATTTATTGATGTTAAAATGCTACATGTAGCACCTTTAAAAATATGAAAAAAAATGTATATATGTTTGTATGATTGATAGTTGACATTGTCTGCCACAGATAACGGTTGTTTCATGAGCAAACTCTGAAAATGTATTTATGAATGAAAACACAGTCATGAAGAAACCATGAAGGGAGAGAGGATAGGCAGGAGGGATGGTATAGAAGTTAAAGATGAAAATGAGTAAAGTGTAATGCGTGTATTCCAAGGGAGGGGAGAATGGGGGGACAGAGAGGGAAGGAGGGAGAGGGAAGGAGGGAGATAGCTGAAAATGAGTGTGAAACAGATCGGAGGCTGTGTGCAGAAGCAGCAGATGGACCGGGGAGCAGTGGAGCGAGGCGGAGGAACAGAGCCTTTGTTCTCTCCTGCTGTCTGTCTGCCTGCCTTTTTGTCTGTCTGCATGTCTGCCTACCTTGCTGCCTGCCTGTCTGCCTACCTGCCTGCCTGCCTACCTGTCTGTCTGCCTGCCTGCCTGCCTGCCTGCCTTGCTGTTTGTCTGTCTGCCTGCCTGCCTACTTGTCTGCCTGCCTATCTTGCTGCCTGCTTGTCTGCCTGCCTGCCTTGCTGCCTGCCTGTCTGTCTGCCTGCCTACCTGTCTGCCTTGCTGCCTGCCTACCTGTCTGCCTACCTGCCGACCTGCCTGCCTACCTGTCTGCCTGCCTGCCTACCTGTCTGCCTGCCTGCCTGTCTGCCTGCCTACCTGTCTGCCTGCCTGTCTGCCTGCCTGCCTACCTGCCTGCCTACCTGTCTGCCTGCCTGCCTGTCTGCCTGCCTGCCTGCCTGCCTGCCTGCCTGTCTGCCTGTCTACCTGTCTGCCTGCCTGCCTGCCTGCCTGTCTCCTGCCTGCCTTGCTGCCTGTCTGCCTGCCTGTTTGTTTGGGAATGTTGTAACACTCACCAGTCCACTCTTGCTCTCCTCATTTCATTTCCTTTCTCCTCTCCTCTCTGTAACCTCAAACTCACCAACTCTCTCATCTCCTCTGTTTCCTCTCTTCTCATCACTTCTCCTTTCCCCTCTCTTCAATTCTCTCCTCTACCGGCTCCATTCATGTCCTCTCTCCTTTTCTCATCATTTCCTCTCCTTACCTTCATCTCACTTTCCCTCCTGCCTTTGTCTCTCTTTATCTTTCCTCCTACCTCCACACCAATTATGATCCCTGGAGACCTTGTAGATCACCTCTCTCTCTCTCTCTCTCTCTCATGTCTGGCTGCCCATATCCCAGATGTTCTGGCACATGCCATTACACCTACACACCATTACTCTTAATAGCTCATTGGGGTGAACGCATGCACGTGGCAGAGCTCATCTGTGACACCCCCCTCTCAAACAATCACACCACCCTAAGTACCCCAACTTCCTAACACACACACACACACACACAATGTCCAGGAGTACTGAGGGAGAAGCTAATAATCTCTTCCCCCACTGTCTATTCACTGTCTGTTTTATTTAAGTCTCAGTTTGAATTCATACTACACTTACTTTGCTTTCACCTGGGTATTCTCAAATTCTTTTTATTTCAAGATGAGATCTTTCAAATTCATATCTGTCTCAATCAACACATTACCTGAATGATATAGCAGTCAAGATTCCTCTGTTCTCTGGATCTTCAGTGGAAATTCTCAAATGGCAGCGGCATTCTCAAGTGAAATGTTCGTGATCAAGCATATATACTTCAAACATACAAATGTGTGTGTGTGTGTGTGTGATGCTGCCTTTCTGTGAGGCACCCTAGATCATCCCAGCACTCCTCACAGTGGGGGAGTGCAGTGCCATGCAGCGAACAAAGGATTAGGAAGAGACTATGTGTGTGTGTGTGTGTGTGTGTGTGTGTGTGTGTATGCATGTGTGTGACTGCACACATAACCCTATATCCTCAGGGCTGACTGCTGCCTAGGTTCTATTCTCTCACCATCCATCTCTTGATGTGTGTGAATGTGTGTGCGTGTGTGGTGTGTCTGTGTGTGTGTGTACATGCGTGCGCACTGATGCTATCATCATATTAACATAGATGACAATCTGGCGCGAAGGTGCTGATCAAAGATAAATTTCCCTCCCTGGCTCGCCTCCCGTTAATTACGCCATCTGTGTAGGAACGTAGCGTCCCGAGTGTGGGGGAGGCCGATCCGTCAAACGCTCCCGCTCTCCGGCGCCGACAGGAATTCACCAGAGACTGATCGCCTCCAACCCTCAGATAGGTTACGCACACATGGGCGCGAGGGCACACACACTCTGTGCTCAGTAACATATACACACACACACACATCCCTTCACAGCCCTGGAAGCCTTTTCGCTGCCGTAAAACCTCAAATCACCCACTTACACACACACACACACACACACATGAACACGCATACCCCTTTGCTCACCTCTCACTACCAATCACACATTTCAACACCCCTTATACAGCATTTCATTTGAATGTCTATGGCATGTTGTTGCTTGGCCAGTGTCTGTTAAATAGTTCAAAACCTAAAGTTGCACCTGGTTCAGCTTGTCAGGAACAATGGAACCAGTGGAACAATAGATCAAGCTACAGTATATATTTGAACTAAGATACATCCAGCACAGTTATGGGGCTTTTTAACATGGGGATGACCTATTTGCTGTGTGACTTAGTAAACATAAACTGCAGCATTTAATGCAACCAAAACTATTCTTGTTCATATTCATTTGTATTCAGTATGAGAGTAATTGTATCAGTGACTAACAAGATAATTGTATCACTGTCTACATGAAGGTAACATGGAACACCATTCCCAATAGGTTGGTTACTAAGTGCTTTAATTGACAGACATACATCTGGCAGAACACCCTCCTGATTTCACAATGTAAAGCATTGGTGTTTATAAAGTAACATAAGTTAGAATCTCCCATGTTGGTGTGGTGTTGTAATTGACAGAGGACAATTTGCATGTGTAGCATGAACTATTACATTACATTTTACCATCAAACCACTTAGTGGCGTATCAGATGGCCATCGTTAAAGCACAGATAAAACACAAAATGTTGTTTAAAATACAAGATATTCTTCCCCGCTATCAGGTTTTCCAACCGTAGTGTAAGCACAGAGGGTTGTTGTGCCAAGGGGAACTTCCTTGCCCCTGAGAGAGAGAGAGACACAGAGAGAGAGAGAGAGAGAGAGAGAGAGAGAGAGAGAGAGAGAGAGAGCGGTGCCCCATGCCCCATGCTTGTGCCAGATGTGTGGGGGTGTGTTTTACGAGGGGGCGCTTGGCACAAAGTGCCACTGTGGCGGAAAGGCACACGCCATTAATCTCCTCCCTCTGGGACCCCTGGATACTGCTATGCTTTAAGAGTCCTCCACCCCTCCACCCCCCCTCCTCGCTCCTCCATCCCTCTATCCTCGTCTCCTCCACTCCCATCATTCCATCAATCCTCCCATCTGTTATGCTGTATATCTTAGCCTTTTCTATTCCTCCACACTTTTCTAAATCAAATCTTGATCTTCACCTCTCATGCATGTATGGGCTTCCACCCACTCAACCATCCATCCATCCAGCCGTCCCTGCCTTTCCATCCATCTGCCCCCCTCCATTCTTTCATCCGCCACTTAATCTCTCACTCCTTATTTTGCTCCAGTCCTCTCACCTTTTCCTCTTTCTCTTCCTCCCCCTCCCTCCGTCACTCCCACCAGTCCGATGAAGCAGTCACAGCTGTGCAGCCATTTCACGGGGGCCGCACTGATCACACCATTACGATTATTGACTACATTAAGCAAGGATTGTGGTGGTGGGGGGGGTTGTAACATTGACCATCTTGCTGCATGATCAATAGACCCCTTGAGGCAGAGAGGGAGAAAGACAGATTAAAGAGTAGACTTAAGATTTAACACACCAGTAGTTTGAGTTGGGCATCTAAGAAAGGAGAGCAGCAGCATCTTAGGATAAATGTCATCTTCTATAGCCACCACAAGAAACTGTCACAGGCCCCACAGACACACATGGTAATTAATTTAAAAGACAAGAGGGATCAAAGTGTCTTTTTGATGTTATTTTGCAATTTATTTCATGTTGTCCTATTTAAGACTCAATATCTCGTATCCACTTCAGTGGCAAGGCAAACCAAATCAACTTGAACTATCAAGGGGGAAAAACACACACACAACCAGTATGTAAAATACAACTTCTGAAAGAATGTCTATATCTTCATTGAGTAATTAATTACCATAACCAACCCCCATTGGTGTCCTTGGAGACGTCATTGGTCAGCCTAACTTTGGTCATCCTGGTACTTTAAATCACGCGTGGGGGCCTTTAAACGTTAGCTAGGAACATTGATGTGTACTCTGCTCCCTCTGGAAGCATTTGATACATACAAACATCAAGGTCATCATTAAAATTTCAAAGACTTCAAAGCATTCCAATCCTAAGTACCGCTTAAATTGACCATTAAGAGCAAAAATTGAGTTCTGCATCTTAAAAATTCTCTTTCATCCCTTGAATCATTTTTATGAGTTGTACCGATTAGGGAAAGGGTTTGAGGAGTAAAGCTATGAAGCAAACACACAAGGAAGCCAAAGTACATCAGGATGGTAACTTTTGTTCCATCATCTACATACATGCTCTGATTGTACCTTAATTTAACCCAATATCATGGGTGAGGTGCATTCAACCATGACTCTTCTCATTTTCATCAGTTTATGCTTTCTATAATCAAAATGAATATACTTAATATATACTATGCAGCATCCTGGCACACATTTAATCAAAAGTCAATGCTACAGTGCAGAGCGATGTAACAATGGCCTGAGAGTAGATTTATATTGTAATTGTGAAAATAAATGATTCGCTGTGACTTCAGTTAGAAAGTGATACAAGAAGGTGAAGGCATAAGAAAGAGGAAGCAAATGTGTGTTTATGTGTGTGGGCTCGCACATACTTTTGTGCGCCCTGGTGCGCATGTCTGCACCCGTGCCTGTGTTCATGTGTGTCTGGTCGTGCATTTGCGTTTATGATTATGGTGCATATTCAGGTCCCAGACCCCACTGATGAGTGCCAGGCTCTCCCAGGCTCCTCCTGGAGCTTTCCCAGATGGCCTGCAGAACTCCTACCCGTCTCTGGACTGGCATCGCTGCCAGGCCCTCGCCCGCTTGCAGGGCACACAGACTGGGGACTTGGCACGCCACCCGCTCCCAGGACAAAGGAGCAACTTTTTGGAGGTCATCTCAATGTTCTTGGACCGGCTGTACTTCTACTAAACTGGGACTTTTCTTGTGTTATTTTCAAAGATCTGGCAAGATCTAGGAAACTCTGTTAATTTACATTTGCATTTTAGGCATTTAAATGATGCGCTTATCCAGAGCAATTTACAATGAGTGTAACAGTAGAATAAGCTTCAATTCCTATATCATCAATTATTATAAGCAACTAAAAATCAGGAATGCAAAGGTTAGGGTCTTAAGGCTACAATATACTTACAGCGAAGGCAAACTTGCCCGAAATGAAGCCACATGAAAACGCTTTGCCACATACAAATGGGTGTGTGTCGCTGCGGCCTCGTACTGTTTGTATACTGACACTCCTCACCCAACCTGGTCTCACGGCAGTTTGTGAAATAGTCACGACATTTAATCTATTGAATCCTGTACATGGACACGATTTTTCAATTTTTTTCGTGACACTCAGCACGACTTTCAAACTAATATATTTCAATTGGAAGTATCTTTCGTGCCTGCAAGATGTTTTTTTTTCTGTCAGTCGGGACTCAGGAAGTAGTGTGATATTGAAATAAAACGGTGGCCAGTAAGGGCGTTGTGGTCGGGGTGGCGGATGGGCGTATATGTTTGCCTTCGATGCCGACGACCGGGGTTAGATTCCCAGCGTGTTCAAAGTACATTTCAACCGTAAGCCACATTTAAATGGCGAACACGAACGTTTTTCTTATTTAACCATGACCAAACCATTTCTCTAACCTTAACCAAGTTGTTTTAGTTGCCTAACCACAACCGTAACACAAGTAGTTTTATTTGCCAAAACTTATGTTTTCAAATTCGTGGTGGAGGAACATAATTCAGGTCGTGGTGGAGGCACCTTTTTTAGGTCGTGTGCATTTCACGAAAAAAATGGCAAAATCGTGTCCATGTACACGAATCAATAGATTCAATTTTCGTGACTGTTTCACGAACTGCCTTGAGACTGTGTTGCCTCACCAGTGGAGTGAAGATTACTGTAGTTAGCATGGAGATGTAAACAATGGCAATGGGCTGGAAAAGGAAATGGAGACACTTTCGCACAAGTCAACACAACCTTTCATGTTATATTTTAAACCAATTGCAGACGCATGAACTGGGGGCTGGTGTGGGCTATGAACACTGTGGAGGACAGAGCCAATTGTGGCCCTTTGTGTTCTTTCTATCTTTTTGTTCGTACAAACCAGCCAAATGTAATTTCCGCAGGAAGTATACGGCCAGCTTTAGAGCCCCTGCTATACTCCTGTGACCATAGACCAATCATGTAAGATTAGAATTTTAGATTGTGTGTAAGTGTGATTGTGAGAATATTAAAGAGAAAAAAGATGAGATTTGGTGAGGTTTTTTTTTTTTTTTTTTTACTTTGTTTGAGCTTGGCATAATTTTGCTGCACTTCAAGGGGCCATCAGTATCACTGCAAATTTGAACAGACTGAACATTATCCATTATTAACCAAATTACTGACATTTATGGGAATTATTAGAGGTGTTAAGCAGCAAATTTGCAATGAAACCGCTTGTGATACCAAGGTGACATTCGGAAGTCACCTGTCTTGTCTCCACCTCAAATAACTCCCGAATTCGTAACCCCTTGTGCCTCTGTAAACCATGCAATGTGTCTTTGACAACTTTTTTCTCTGGAGTTCATTTTTATCAGAACTCCAAATGTGGTGTCAGGAGAAAACGGGGAGAGATGAAGATAGGGAGCAGAATTAAATGATACGGAAATTAGAGTAGGCGTAAATGACTCGGCTAGGGTGAAGGACGGAATAAATTGGATTGGACTGATTCCGGAGCCACCAGATAAAATCCAACAGGGATAAAAGAGGAGCATGTAGGCAGTCACATGGAACAAGATGTGCATGTGTGTGCACATGCATGCACACGTGCATGTGTGCATGTGCACACACAAACAAAATTAATTCATTTCTTCGTTATTCTCCCTCTCTATCCCCCCCCCCCCCCCCCCCCCCCCCCCCCCCCACACACACACACACACACACACACACACACACACACTCAGGCATGCCTTACCATCTTGGCATGCTGGTGACCTTGCTGGCTTGGACGTTTTTCCTGTTGTTGTTTTGCTATGAGAAATCAAGGGGTAGGGTTGAGGGGTGTGTGTGTGCCTTGTGGTGGTGCTAGTGGGTGTAAGTGGGGATGTTGCAGGATGTGTTGCTGTGATCAAAGACATTCCTGGATGGGCCTTTCTCTGGCATCTGGCTAAACTGACTTCTATTTGTCCCAAAACACATTTCCATTTACATAATGCCTGCTATGTGTGTGTGTGTGTGTGTTTGTGTGTGTGCGCGTGGTTGTTGGGGTTGAGAGGTTGAAAAAGAGCATGACAGACATGAGTGAGCTGGTGTTTATCTGTGCATATGTGCAACTGCCTGAGCTTGGCAAGCTCTCACAAGCCGACATGTTTGAATGCATGTGCGCACGCCCGATGTGTGTGTGTGTTTATGTATGAGTGTGTATATGAGGATACTGGCTGCTTATGTAGCACTTCTTTGGCAGTTCTTTCCATTTCTTCCCCTCCTCTCTCTTGCTCTCTTCCAGCTCCAGAGGGTTGGAGTCTTCGGCCAGGCTGGGTCCGACTGCACCTGTTGGAGCCTCTATCCACCATCTGCCTGCCAGAACCAGCATGTTCGTGTGTGTTGTGTGTGTGCGTGTGTGTGTGTGTGTGTGTGTGTCTCCCTCTCTCGAGCTGCCACTTTGACCAGAGGAGAAGAGAGGAAGCAGTGTTTATCCTCAAGGCAAAGCATGCCAAGAGGGTGAGAGAGAGAGAGAGAGGGGGGGGAAGACAGGAGAGAGGGAAAGACAAGGGAGAGAGTGAGAACGAAAAGGGGGGAAAAGAAAAAAATCCAGAAAAGTGTGTGTATGTGTGTGTGTGTGTGTGTGTGTGTGTGTGTGTGTGTTGGGGGTGAGGCAACAGAGGGGACCAGATCAAGAAGGCTACTGGAAGAGCATCCAGGGACACACTCAAAGGCAAGGCCTGAGGGCAGCAGAGAGAGAGACTGGCAGGGGGGATAATCCTTTTCTCCCCAGAGAACTTAGAGCTCCAGACCACAGGCAAAGAGAATGGCTTCCTCCCACACAATCTGAGTGGCTGGCCACGTACTGACACTCAACTGTTGATAAGGGAGAGA
Source organism: Centroberyx affinis (assembly GCF_046629955.1). Classification (NCBI taxonomy): domain Eukaryota; kingdom Metazoa; phylum Chordata; class Actinopteri; order Beryciformes; family Berycidae; genus Centroberyx; species Centroberyx affinis. The sequence goes on from NW_027279523.1 coordinate 9,719, forward strand.
GAGAGAGAGAGAGAGAGAGAGCGAGAGAGAGAGGAGGGGGGCATTTGGGCAGCAGGATGGTGTAGTGAGTAGAGAGATCTCCCTTAAACCAAAGGACATGGGTTCAAGCATCTGCTCTGCTGAAGTGTCCTTGAGTAAGACACTGAATCTCCAAGTGTGCTGTTCTGTATCTGACCCTGACCTTTGACCTCCCTGTGGAGGAGGGGGGAGACGGGAAGGATCTGTACACTAATCACACATTACAGACACTTTCTTTTGCAGCAGTTCTGAATTAGCATCCGACGTACAGTATATTCCAACGCTTATCCTGTATCCATAAATATATATATTGCCCTGTTATTTTTGTGCTTAAAAGTCATTATGCTAAAGCCTTGCCTTCTGGCTCTTTATATGGTTTGCACATACCACAGTCATTTGGTTGATATGGAGTAATGGAAAAATTGTGATATGTGATGCAGCAGCCCAACTATTTCCAGCATGAAAAGTTAGAATGAAGTCAAAGTCAGATGACCTCTGTGCAGCCTGTAAGAAACGAAGACTTCTTCGACTTCCCCCTAGGTACCGAGTCCTCCAGAGCGAAGCGAGAACGGTGCCTGGTGAGTTGCTTTAATTACTTCTCTCCCTCCCTCGCCGCTAATACCTTTATTTTATTAGGCCTGATCTGATTCATATGCATAGTGCCGACATAATTTCGATTTGAAATTCTTTCTTATCTGCGGTGGCTGGGACTACCCCTGCATGACTGCATCCAAAATCAATTACCTTGCGCGGTCCCCTGGCGAGCGTTAGGCTAGGAACGGAGTGGCACAGCGCGCGAGCTCTATCGGAAACTTTTAACCTTAAAGACAATGTTGTTTTTCACTTTGAAGGACATCTCTGATGCTGGAGTGATGTAGTGTTTTATGGATGAGGAGATTGTCATATCACTTCAAAACATTCCCTCATTCAAATCACTCACTGTGAAAGCTGGTTACAAGGAGCAATTTAGTCATGTCAGTCAGGTTTGAGCAGACAACAAGTGAATGCAAAACTTGACTTTTAAAGCCCCAAGTTGCCATCCCTCCTTCACTGACTGTAGTGGGAAAAAAATCAATCCTCACAAGAACTGTGTTAAGCAGACAGAAAAGCTGTCTCTTTTCCACTCATAAAACACGTACCTGTCTGGCAACTTACCTTGTTATACGGCATCTCGCCATCATATTTACAGAGGGGCAACACCTGTGTTAAACAAACACCCCCAAAGATGTTTGGCAATTCATTTGCGGCAACTTCTCGTTACGGATCCATTATGGAAAGCGCCCAATGCACCGAGGTGTAATGACACAGGCAGTGCGTGCTGTAAAACAGTGGCATATGGCTAAACTACACAACATTAAACATTTTGGAGACTGCGCCTCCCCAGTGCCTAAATAGCACAGCGCCTTGGCAAATAAACCATTACGCAGTGTGAATGACTTATGGACTTGCACACCATGGCTTCTGCTGAGCTTCTTAACCATGTTTTACTGACACAAACAAACCAGCACACACATACAGAACCATACACACTTATGCAAAAACACACATGTGGGTAAACTTACATATAAAAGCAACAATATATACCTATATACACACATACACACACAAACACACAGTGTGAGAGGGCCATGTGATCCTTATAGATGGATTTGGCCTGGCAACCTAAACATGTGTAACCCGAGCCTTTCTAACATGTGCATAGACATGCACACAGACGCACACAGACACACACACACACATACATACACAGTCTGCAGACAATCATCAACTGGCATAACAATTGCACATTTCTTTGTAAGCTTAAGTGGCCTCACAGCCTGCCTCCCAAATCTGCATCTACTCCTCTGCGCCAGGCATGTAAACCCCCTCACTCATGCAGTTCCAGCCATTTCTGTGTGATTGATGTGAGTGCTTAGTTGGGCGACAGAGGTCACAGTGCCTGGGAGATTGTTTTAGCCCTACCTGCTCTTCTTTTCACTTCCCTCTCTTTTCTGTTCTTCTTTCCTCCACGCTCTGTCTCTCCCTCTCTCCCCACCTGGAGTGTCGTGAACCCTCTCTACACTCCACCGCCTAATTATATCCTGGACGTGTAAATGTATTCATATTCATGAAGGCACAGATGCTAAATTAACTGTGGCAGGGACACGTCGCACTGTGCCGACTGCACAATCTGCTTCCTCCACTTACAGAGGGAGGGAGGGAGGGAAGGAGGAAAGGGGGGTTGTAGCTGGAGGAGAGAAGACTGAGGGGAGACAGGAGGGAGAGAGAGAGTTAAACAAAGAAGGGAAGGAGGGGAGGAAAAGAGAGAGAAAAAAACAAAGAGGGAAGGGGAAGAGGAAGAGAGGGTAGGGGAGGAGTTGCAGAGAAAAAAATAAGGAAGCAGAGGAGGAAGAAGGAGAAAGACAGCAGCGGTGGGTGCAGTGGTGTCAGGAGGTGACAGTTACGGTTATGGCTGGTCAAGGACAGCTACTAAACAAGAGCGGCACCTTGAGTCACCCGAGACCGTCACCATCGCAGATCGCCCCGAAAGCCCCCACCAGGCCCCTGCCATCCTGGAGTGAGCGCGCTCAGTCGGTCGCATGGGCTTAGGCGGCGATGAGTGACAAATCAAAAAGCCAGGGTGCATAAAAACTTGGAGCCGGTGGCGGCAGAACGACGCGCAGGGAACTCAGGGGCAGATGGAGGGAGGTGCAGTGGTGCGCAGCGAACAGATGGCCGCTCCGAACTTGATATATGAAATTAATAACGTTTCTCAAATAGAATTCAGAAACAGGAATACATTACCTGGATTTTAATAACTGATTTTCTTTATTTTGGAGTGGGGGAGGGGGGGGGGCAGGATATATTTGCATGTCAATGAGAGATATGGGGGTAAACAAATATGCAATGTATCCAATTTTGAGGGCTGTTTTTTTCCTCCTGTGGAAAAGCAGACAATAATAGGCCGGTGATGGCAGCTGAATTGTTCAAGACCAGCGGGCCTGAATCGTTGGTCAAATCCAACGATGGCTGCAGAAGTCACTTTTATATGTTAAGTTTCTTAGTGCTAGAACCTCCAAGACATCATTTCCACCTTCAGTATTACGGTGCATATTGATTATATTAATCATAATATAATTGTGATATAACACACATAACTGTGGTATCACGTTTGTTAGAGAAAATGAGGAAAACCAGTGTGAGATGTGAGTCTTAGACCACTATCAAAGGCTTGAACTTTAATCTATTCCTGCACTGCCTGCGTGAAAAAATCAACCTGGAACTTAATTTTGACCGGCTGACTCTTCCATTATCGCTCATTCATGCAGTTTCAGAAGTTGAAAGTTTGTAAGAGGTTTGGCTTATTCGACAGAGTGTGATTCACAGTTGCTTGGATTTGCTCCCACCAAAAAGAGAACCATGCACATTCACAGTCCTACAATGAAGTACACCCTCTTGACACACTTGATATTCAGGGGCAGAGCCTATTCAGTTACATGTAATCGTTTTTGTTTACCTTCAATGCTGAAGTCCGTAAGACTGTGATGAAAGAAAAATGACACTGAAATTAAAATCAACCAGAATGTCTTTTTGCAGAATCGGTTAAGGAAAAATGTTTTAGTATATCACTACATTAATGAAACTGAAAGATTGTCAAGGCTTTGGGTTTACATATAAACATTCTGGAATAATTCTATATCTGTCATTTATTTTTCTTAGCATATCCTTCCTGTTTAAGGTCATATCAACACATGCAAGAGGGGAGGGACGATCACAGACAAGCCTGTTTGTATCAGTGGTAAGATAGTAAACTTCATTGGTACAGCTCCTTTCTGGACTTGCTGTCACAAAGTGCCACAAACGTAAAACAGTTTAATACACGGTGAGATTAAATATATTCTTTATATAAGACACAGCACAACATACAACATCAGTTGCAAGAGGACACAACTATCTAATATACTGCAAGTCAGAATTTGACAATGCAATGCCTTCAGATAATAATAAGAATTTTAAAATCAATTCAATACTAACTTAAGGAGGTGCTGTATGTCTTTGTAGTGAGTGAGCTGCAGAGAAGACAAACTGATGAACTGATGAAGCTGTGAGCTGAAGTGCGTTATTTATTTTTTGTCTTTGCCTATTTTTTTTGCCTTCTTCTTTGCCTTTTTATATTATTATTTTTTTTTAATTATTTGTTCTCATTCTCCATTTTAGTCTGCCTCGGTCATTTCTACAAGGTTGTCTTCTCTACAGCTCCAAGATTAGAAAGCTCCTCATTACAAAGACATCCCTCCTTGTTTGTTTGGTTCTCTGCATGCCTGTTGCCCCTTCCAAACAGCACCGGATTGTGTGTTTCGCAAGTGGATTATAAACAACCCAGGTAGCCCTTTAATTTTTCCTTGGTTCTATGTTTGACTGGCAGCCAAGGAAGGGAAGCTGTTCTTTGCGTAATGTGAGACCTATGAGTCGTTTTTGTCAAAAGCCTCACAGCTGTATTATGAAAAAATTGAAGCTGGGCTACCACAGATTGGCTAACAAAAACAGCAAGGCATTACAATAGTGTAGATGTGATGAGACAAAAGCATGAATAATTCTTTCCAAATCATGAAAAGCCATAGCTGGTTTGATTTTGGCAATGTTTCTTAATTGGATGAAGCAAAACTGAGTTAACTTCATAACATGTTGCTTATAATTATGTGGGTTGAAAAAAACAATATTAGATGCTAACAGACAAGATACCAAACCTTGTTTGTTATATGGACTTGGCAAGAATTTCTGTTATTTCAGAGTTAAATTAGAAGAAATTTAGCCTTTAGTAGCAGATACAGTCTTGCAAAATGTCTGATTTGCTAATATCATTAGGCTTGGATAATAGATAAAGCTATGTATTGCAGTGATAAAAATCCAAATTAAAATGATGCATTCTATGCCCCAGGGGAAGTGTGCAAAACTAAAATAGAATAGGTCCAAGAATAGACCCCTGGGGGACATGGCACATCAGTGGAGTGGATGATGAAACATAATCACCAATAGATACAAGAATTTTTTATCGATAGATATAATGCAAAACAATCAAGGTTGGATCCAGAAATACCCACCCACAGCCTAAGCCTTTCAAGGATGCCAAGCACTCCCCAGTATCAGAATTCGTAAGGCTGTGATCACACTAGACGCTGTTTTGAACATGCCTGCACATTTTTTCAATTAACCTTCAATGGTTTGGTCACAGCAGGAGCAGGTCTCCCAAAAACTATGCGCCTCACATTTTGGATGCAGTGTGCCTTGAAATAGACACTAGAGCGGAGCCTGTGGACGAGATGATAGGTGCATAACAATAAGACATTTGAAGGACCATGCAAAGAATCCGCACACTGCTCACCAATAGGACAAAAGACTGAGGCATTGGAAAAAAATTGTTTTTTTCTTTAATAATCCATGATGCTCCATGATGTAAAGTGCAGAGTGCTCAAGTGACAAGTGCTATACAAAGTCTATGTCATCTCTTTTCCTATTGTGAGCAGTGTGCGGATTCTTTGCATGATCCTTCAAATTTCTGATTTGAAGTTATGCACCTGCAGTCAAGTATTGATGGACTCATATTTGTGCGACAGTTCTCTCTATTAATTGAGCAACCTATTTATATTTTCAACAGTGTTGTCCCCTTTGTTACTTCAGGCCAGCTAGCTAACACTAGATAGCTTGCAAGTTGTAGCCAAACTATGTTGCATAGCAACAAGAATGATGCACTACTCCTCGTGCTCTTTGAGGTTCTGCTCTCATCAGCGATGCTGCACAAAGAGTTCCATCTGATCACAACCTTAGGATGTTGTGAGAGGATCTGTTTCAGCACAGTGTTGTTTACGAAAACAAGATTGAAATATATCCAAAATGTTATTTTTTTCTACCACATCCAAGAGCTGACTAGAAACCACTTTCTCCAGGACTTTGGATAGAAAGGGAAGCTTGTAGATAGGTCTGTAATTTTGTGGGAGTGATGTATCAAGACTAGGCTTTTTAAGGACAGGCTGAAAAATAGCTTGCTTGACAAATATCACTGATTGTAGACAGTTCTGTTCCCACCCATCTCCTGTTTCTTGGCGGTGTCAAAGTGGGCAGGGAACAGAAATTAAACAGTCCTAGAAGGCTTTCTCCCCCTTAACTCATCAAGCTTAAAGATCAGCTTAGAAGACTTCTGTACCAGAGTCCAGAGGCGTTGTTAGGATCTTGAAACATTGGGGGCTTCGGAACATTGGGGGCCTCGGAAGCCCAGGCCTAACAACGCTGCTGCCAGAGTACGGAGCTTAACAAGTTTGAAATGACTGAATCAAGCTTTATAGAGCCTGAATATAGTACTAGACATGAAGATGCCTACCTACTAGAGCAGGACATCAAAATTTTGTGCTTTGTAGGTACCATAAAATACACAGTACACAGCGCTAGTACCTATACTGTAATGATGTCAGGTCCTATTATTCTAAACCATATACTTAAATTTAATAATACATAGTTAACTTTTTGGGGCGCTGGAGACAACCAATGTTTCCTTCAGCTGGGATGGAGTTGGTTCATGTTTGTCAGCAGAACTGTCCGTTTTCATAGCCTCAAGAAGATGCTAGTGTGTCCGGGGATTTGTGGAACCCACATGCTGCGTTTTGAGTCACTATACAGGCTTAATGCCACATTTCTGAGGGAACCAGATCTTTCTCTCTGCTAAATAATATCAGACTTCATGCAGGAAACTATTGCTCAAGGATACAAAATGAACAGCATATGTTTGGAGCTGTGTCACTCTTCGTCATCTCGCTGTACTGGTGTGATGCACTAATGAACAGAAGTGTTGTCTTCACACATGGTGGCGGAGACAGTTCAAACAAACACATGGCAAATGGCTCTGTAAGCAGGATGCATATGAGCTGATTTCACCTTTGCTGTAGATTTCTGATTCTCCCTTTGGGAAGCTCATCCATTAAGCTGTATAAAATAAACATTTTCATCCCCTGCATATTGCAGCTTTAAATACTCCAGTGTGAGTGTCAAGGGAGTATAATTTACCTTATTCACTGGCTCATTTGAGCAGAAGTCAGCGTTGTTGAGGGTAGAACTCTGACAACCTGCTGAAACTGATGAATATGCAATGTATAGCTGGTGATAGTGATATTGTACCCCTGCAATATGTAGTGGGAGTGGTATCGAGAGAAACTTGGAACTGGTTCAGGCACACAGTCTGTTCACCTTGATGGATAAAGTGACAGATGGCCTGGGTAGCTTTCTGCAGTACAGCATAGCAGAGCACAGCTATCATGTCATGAAGAAGAAGTTTGCATGTGTGGGAGTTTTGACAAGCTCTGCTCTTCAGCAATCTGTGCATGCACAGACATGTACACCTGTGCACACACACACACACACACACACACACTCATACACGCATTCAATAAAAAAAAACTATTAAAAGCTGTTTGTTATACCTCCCAAACCAATCACCAACCCAAAATCCATTATCATCACAGCATCATTATCATTGGCGGTGGGGCAAGTCAGGAGCTTCAAGGTACGTCTCAATCCGCGGGGGTACGCGTTCCCTCCAAAAACAGAAGGTGGAAGTTGGCGAGGCGTTGTGCACATGGAGAGTGTTACTTACTGGTTATTGTGGTGGTCATACTGTGTCCCGTATGGCAGTGTATTAACGAACAGCATGCAAACACCTTCTGTCCAAACATCTGCGACAGGCACATTTTTAGGCTGCCTTCCAAAAACTAAAAAAAGACGGAGAGAGAAGAAAAAAATTCTCCCTCTGCTTGGCTCAGCTCTCTCTCTCTCTCATTCTCTCAGCTTATTACTTTCTTGTGGTTTTTCTTGTTGTCACTCTAGCTTCTCTGCCATTCTTGAATGAAACACAATGCAACTTTTCATTTGGTTTCAGAGTTTTCAAGGACCTGTCGAAGACTTGAGATTGAGCGGGAACTATTGATAATGCACCCATCCAGGGAGCCTTGGCTTTGTATTGTCACTATCCAACTCTTCTAAGTCATATTGAAAGACTTTGAAAAACATGCCTTCTCCATTCCTGCATCCTTCATTACAATTAATTTACTGGCAGAGTGCACCAGCTCCCAAAATTGACAATGTTCAGGCTGTGCTCTGAATATATTGTAATAATGTTGGATGGATTTTTCCAACAAAAACCCCTAAGCTCCATTAGTTACAGTCTACCATCTCCTGCAGCCATAAGCAACATCCTTAATACAATGGTACTGTTCACACTCGAGCCTTTCAGCATGCATCAGTATTGAACGGCCTCACTCACACAATTCATTTGTAGTCTTATGTGGTGGTATGTCATATAAAATGTCACTTTCACTCTCAATTAACAGTATAACATTTAATATAACAATATACATATTGTTTCTTGTCAGTAGCCAAGTTGCATACCAGTACCCACAATGCATAGTGGTAGCAATACATGCTGTCCAACAGGTCAAATGTGTAAATTCTTAAGAAGCTGATGCATCTCTCTGTCAAGGAAAATAATGAATCACCCTCATTTATCTGTGAACTATATTCATATGAAGCACTGTATGGACTCTCTAGGGATTAGAGATTTACAGCTACAGTATTTGACATTAAAATAGCAGTAAATAAATGCGATATAGGCTGTTATAATGTATCAGTCTGGGTCTGTCTATGACGCTGTGTGCACTTGCCTAAATCCCTCTGTTTGCCTGAAATTGGCTTTTCAGTGATGTTCAGGAGGGTTTTTAAGCGTATCCCATTTGCTGTGGGAAATCATAGCAACAACAACAATGGCGGAAAGCAGTAAGAAACAAAGAACAGTGAAGCTAAATGTGTGGCAGACAAGACCTCTTCAAAAACATGGTGAACATGGGCTTTTTTGCTTTTTTTTTTTTTTTTTATTGCTTTATTGCAGATTTCCTGCATTCACCGTCTGTTTCTTTAATGCCTGTGGTGGCTTTATGGATGCCGGTTACCTCAGCCTCAGGCTAGATGTCGTTTCAAGCTCATCAAGATGAATGACAAGGTGCTGGGGCGTGAACTTGACAACTGACAGAGAGAAGGGCAGGACTAGCAGGTGAAAGCTTAAAGAAAGAGTCAGTCCACTAATAGCCTTGAACCAAATCTTTAAATAAACGTTATTTGTAATTTTTCTCATGTTACAGACATGGCAAATAATTCTTCTCAGGTTGTGGGAAGAATTATTCTCCTCCAATAATATCCTCCAGCCTCTGAACAGCATAGCTCCTCTGCAGTTCTGTGTTTTCTCTAGTCACTGAACCTACACTGGCAAAGATGTTTTTCATCTACAAGTTACATGACCTGGCCAATGCTGTGTACACAAGTACTTGGCACGACCATACATAGCTGGCCAAGGAGGCGCCTGTTATAAAAATACACAAGTGGAAGCTCGGCTGGAGCGACTGCTGCTCCTTCTCAAGGCATCACGTCATGCATTCCTTCTGTTTCCACTCATTTTCCAGCATTTTTTTTGCCTCCAAAGCGTTGCCCCCTGAACACGACTTATAAAAGACATCCAGTGTCAGCCAATTATTTTGGACTTTGATGGTCATAAATCAAGGCTGACCAATAAAAATGAAGACAGCCAAGTATAATGTTCGTGTGTGACTCCAACTGGATTGTAAACGAAGCCAGATGGGCTGGGAGAGTGCCACCGAACAGAGCTGGATCCCATCACTAAATGGCTGTGTGTTTTCCCCTTGCGCACAAATTACGGCATCACCTCATTCAGCGGCATAAATCAAAGCCCAAGCTGTGATATGTGCAGGGCATCTCTCCATCTCATTACTAAAATAAATTCTCTGGCAGCCTTGGATGTGTGTGCCCCGTTCGACTGGTTGATAATAGTACAATTGGTACTTTTATTTTGGAGCCGCTTTTATTTTGAAGCAATTTTGAAGCCATTCAAGTGATTTCAAGCAAGCTGAGACATGCTTGGAGATGAAACAGACCCCGGGAGTGTTACCTCATAGGGGACCTCTGCGGACATTTATAGAGGAGGACTGACATGTTTGGATCAGGGAGAGTAGAGAGACAGACGGAGGAGGGCAGAAAAGCAGAAGAAGACACATGCAGACAGCTGTGAAAGAGAGGAGGAGGCAGGGATACAGCTCATAAACGCACAATAGGCAGAGTTGGACAGTGACAAGCAAAAGGGACGGGCCTGACAGATATGAATAGACAGATATACAGTATGTAGGCAGACAGACACAGACACGCAGGCAGACAGTGAAGACCTGGAAGTATTCTGAGGCAGGTTTAGGGAGCGCTGTATTTTCCAGACACACAATGCTGACCCTCATTCGTCTGCGGTGCCTTCCACTGCAGAGTTAAGAAACAGACCCGTCCGAGAGCCTGGCTTTCTCATTCAACGATAAGACAGGTTCCTCTTGTAACAAAGACGGGTTTCTCTACAGCCCTCACTTCATCGTTCCAAATTTACAACGGTGGGTTATGATATTTTCGCTGTCCCTCGCTCCGCCGCGCTGCAGCTCAAGGAGAGTACCACAAAAACAACAGCGCTGAGCGGATTTATTAAAGAGTTTTACATATGGTATTCCTGAATTTCCGAGGTCAGGGAGGTTTGGCCAAGCTAAACAAGATTCCCCATTTCACCGGGCTAGACTACTTCATCAGCCGGTAATGAAACAACACGAGGGTTGAAAGATCGTCCTTTTTGCAGGGAATGATTCATGGGAGTGGTGAACGGCTTGACCTGTTATGCTTTCTGCATTATGCTTTCTGAAGGGGAAATACTCTGAGACTGGCACCTGATGAAAGGAAGCTTTCTGTCGATAGTTTGGTCTGGTGTTTGAAATTGAAGGTCTGGAGAACATAGATGCGGGTCTGTGATAGATGTATAAGTGGCGAGTACAAGCAAGGTTGCAGACAAAGTTGGTCAGCTGTCAATCAAAGCCTGCAAAAACAGATCTATATCATTATGCAGTCAGTGGACGGTGATGCAGCCGCAGGCAACTTTCTCTCCATCTCCATCTCCATCTCACTTTGCTCGGCAGTACTTCCTGTCCTCTAGGAACTGATTAGTGAATATACACCTGATTGGTCGCAGTATGCACTTTCCCCATGTGAACGGTAAACCAATCAGTCTATATAAGAGACTATCTACTAGTTAGAGCCAATATGTTTACTGCGGTCTTGCGGCATATCTCAAAAAGCACAAGTATTAAAATTGCTATGCAACTTTAAGTTGCAATTTGGATTGCTCTTTTTTAATCCAGGATCAATGATCCCTTCTGAACTGCATTAAAGTGTTGTCCGATCAGAACAGCACTAAAAAACTCAACTGAAGTGACTCAGAAGTTAACTGAAGACAGAGTGAGAATCAGAATGCTGAGAATCTAAAATATGCAGGTGTGATGGTATGGGGCGTCAGCTTTATCATTCAGCGGGTCTTCAGTGAGGATCAGTCGAGACCCCAGAATAACCTTTTGTCTTCCTCGCAGGACGGTCTGCATGCATGGGAAGATTTTGTACGGGCAACCCTCCTGCAGCCCCTCGCCATGAGCCATACCAGGCACGCTCCCTGCCACAATACACACATCATCTGTTACACACTCCAGGAATTGTCGAGGTGCGCAGCAGCAGGCGTCAAGCCGCAGACAAGTCATACATCTTCTGTGTTTCGCTTGGGGGAAGCGGTCGGGGCAGTGGACAGCATCTGTGTTGGTATGTGTGTGTGTGTGTGTGTGTGTGTGTGTGTCTGCTCGTGCACGCATATTTTTTCCTGCATCTGACAGTGTGTGTGTGTGTGTGTGTGTGTGTGCACATTGGTGTACCTGTGTCCATCCATGTGTGTGTCAGCCCATGTTTATCCCCGTGTCTCAGACAAAAGAGCCCATTGGTTCATGTGGAAAAAAGAGGACTTAAGAGGGGAGGAGGGGGTGCTGGATCTTATCATTCAGTGGTTTAACACTATCCAGACCGCTGCTTGCTAACTCTAGGCAGCAAATTAGGAGCTGGGAGCTGCCGACTGGGCTTGTGACAGGGACGTGATGGAGAGCAGGCGGGCTGGGCCGCTTCATGGCCTGCCTGGACCGTGATAGGAAAGGAATGCTACCCACTTAGAGCTAGAATAGCTAGAGCAGAGGCTCTGAAATGTGTATTGGTGCCTTTGCTGGTGTATCATCACAGGTCTATATATGTGCATGCAATTTGAAAAAAAAAAAAAGAATGAAAAGATACTTCATTAATGTAGGAATCATCTGTTGCATGAGCCAAAATGTTTTATGGGTGTGCAGTGTGTTGAGTCTATACAGTGTATTTCTATAGTTGGGTATATAGGGTTAGCTGAAAGATAGGGCTCCCAGCCTTGGATCTGTGGTCCTGGGAAGAAAGCTCACAAACACCCACACACACATACACACCCTGCCTGGGGGTCAAGCCAAGAGACGCCACCCCACCTCATCACAATACACACATTCATACACACAAACGTACACAAAGTACTTACACACATACAATGCATGAACATGCATGCTTTCACACACTCACACTCACTCTCTCTCTCTCACACACACACACACACACACACACACACACTCAAACACACGCGCTATACCCCTTCAATGTTTTTGACTTTACATTCCATACCATGACAGTCTGACCCCCCGTCGACTCCCATTTGCCCTGCTAGAACCTTGAATCTAAAGTTATTTCCCTCCTCCATCTCCCTCTCTGTGTCTGCCTCTCTTCCTCTCTCTCTCTTTCTTTCTTTTTCGCTCTCTCTCTCTCTCTCTCTCTCTCTCTCTCTCTCTCACACACACACACACACACATCCACACACTCATACACAGACACAAATTCTAAACCTAGTATACACAGGGAGAGGCGTCTGAGTCCCTCTAACCCTCTGTTCATTTTGGACTTGTGTCAGGTTAGAAGCCATCCTTCACTAGTCGTCTGCAAAGCACAGAGCAAAACACCTTGGCTGGACTGAGGACTTTGGCAAGACGCCATCAACTTTTTCCACAGGCTGGCTCAACTTTGAAGAATTATAGTCATCATGGCAATGTTTTCTTCTCTTCTCTAGCCTCTTCAGCTCTCCCAGTGCCATACATTTTGTTTGTATTTTCTATGCAGTGTTCTTATATTTGTGTAACACTTGTTTGTTGTCAGTTTGTTTTTCTGAGGAATGCTTTTGCTAACAACAGTTTGGTACTTGAAAGCAGTTGTCTTGAATTGAGGGCCTTCCCTTTCAAAACAGAGACAGTCAAACAATTACACCGCCCACGCCTATGTAGTAGTCAAGACGCTCCTCAGAAAATTCTGGTTGTTAAGTTCGGTTCATACATGCCCAGAAGAATAAAAATGCTGAAGGGATCTTATACACTAATAAAATGCTCGCACATTCAACACAATGTCCCTGAAGCTGTATTTCACACAATAAAATGTGATTTTGCTTTTGCAGTTTTCCTCTTGGTAATATACAATACAACCCAGTTTTATTTTAACAGCTTGTTCTCAAATAAGTCTGAGGTATCCCTGGAGATCACACACATTCACACACACACACACACACACACACACACACAGACACACAGACACACAGACACACAACACTGGTGATATGTTAATAGGGAAAGTTCTAAACTACACTTATATTAACTTTAACTACTTTTATATTATGGCGATGAAGATGGATGACTATGGTTTTGTGAGTGCGCTGACAAATCAAGTGTGTTATATTTTATATATGGCATGAATGTTGTTTTTTAATGTTACAGTGTAGTATGTGTGTGCATAGGTGTGTATGTACATCTGTGTGTGTGTTTGCTCAGTCAAGCAGGCTTGAAGCCAGCCGTCCCTCATGTGATCCCGTGTCTCCAGGCCTTATCAGCGGCACTTTGTCGTCCCTGCCTCCCTGTCAGTGCTGTGTGTCTGCACCACCTCTCTGTCTGATAGCCAGCAGCAGCCTAAATACACCTGGACTCTGTCACAGCGCCACTGCTAGGAGCCCAATAGTTTATTTGGCCATATGAATTTTGAAATTAGCCTTCTGCACTTTAATAACATTGGAAATCAAAATAGAGGCCTACTGTGTTTTACTTGAATGTTTACATATTTTACTTTGGTATACAAACCTTTCCAGGCTCAAAATATGCAACAGTTCTGCAAAGCTCTGTCTTTGTCTTCAAGCAAGTTAGTGATAAAAATTTGTTTGACAAACTTTGCAGTTAAATCGGTGTATAAACTGCAATAAAAAATGCCTTTAAAGTACTGAGATAATCCATTGTCTGACCATGGGAACATCCACCCTTTCTTCCTGTTTGTCATTGTGTGCTGTGTGTTGTTTTTGCTGCCTTTGTTAATCCACTGTATGAGAAGTACAGTAAGAAAGATCTACTGTGTTGTGCTGTACTCTACCCAAATCCAGCCCTCTCTGCTCTACTCCAAGCCACCAAACATGTATCATATTGTTCCTCGTATTTCCTTCCACTGTACCCATTGCCCTCCTCCATTCTACCACTCCTCTCTCTAATACAGTCTATATATCTTTTCTCTCCATCCCTTCATCCCACTGCTGCTCTACCTTTCAGCTCCAGACTCTGTCTGGTTTTCATCAACTGAACCCGTTGGCACCACATTGACGCCCACCAGGCGAGCTACAAGCTAGCAGCCTGCGGTGACTGATAACCTGCCCCGAGGCTGCCCCAAGCCCAGTGCCTTTCCCTTTGGATGGAACACATGAGAACAGGCGAGAATAGAATAGAATAGAATAGAGAACAATTCCAGTTCTCGCATGTCCCATTTAGTCTTAGTAAATCATTAGTCTTGAGGAGATATAGTGGCCTAGAATTGGAGGAATAGACTTGTGACTAGGGGATGGGGGAAGGAGTAACAAACACTGTTGAGGTGCCCTTGAGGAAGGCACTTGACCCCTAACTGCTCCACTGCAGCTGCTCATTGGCCAGCAGCAGAAGACTGTGGAGCAGCTCCCAGATGTGAATGTCTGTAACTGTATGAATGTGAAGCAGAGCATTGATGAAAAAGAGCAAGTGTGCTCAGTCAAGTTTCCCTCGGGAGGCAGCAGGGGGAGGACCCAGGTTCAAGACCAGCAGGCATCTGCTCTGCTTAAGTGTCCTTGAGTAAGACACCCTACCAGCTCCATGGGTGCTGTCCCCTGCACTCACATCTCCCTTTGGAGGGGACAGACAGAAAGAGAATTTCCCAACGAGGGTAGTATCACATTATTAATGTATAACTGCAATACATACCTTCCTTGCCTGTTATGGATGTGGCCTCTTTGCCCAGTATGGTATCCAGGGTGCAGCGGCCTCACGGTGCCCCTGCACCCTGGTGACAGACGAGGAACTGCCAGTTAAGGGTGACAGCCACTGATGATGGCAACAGACAGTACAGCGCCAGGGGGGCTATTTACAGGCTGCATGCCGTCATGGGTGAAGTGGTGATTGAGTGTTGTGGTGTGTCTGTGAGTGTGTGTTTGTCTTTTTGTATGTGTCCGTGTGTGTGTGTCTGTGTCAGGGTTTGTCAAACAAACCCTGAGGCAGGGTCAGGTATGTTGGAATGAAATTAAAGTTTAAAACAATTGCCTTAAAATAGCCGCAGGCTGCTCTCTGATGTTGCATAAACAAAGACAACCACCATACGCAGACAACTCAAGTGCACATTAATCACTGCAGGTATTTGAAAATATTGCAATTTTCGAATCGATTGTTGCCTACCTCCTCCATATACGTGTCGCTTCACATGACTTTTCACTGTCTTTGCTACTCCACTTAAGGTCTGAGATAGTGATGAACAACCAACAAACTTCCAGAAGCCATTGACAACATAATACAGTGAAAACACTTTCCACACTCCAGCGTCTCTTTAAAATCAATCATCCTCCACAAATCACACTCTCATGGTTTCCCCATCAACCTTGTGTCCAACTATTTGTCATCCTCTCATGCAAAACACTGCACCGTATAACACGACAGACAGATCTCAATAGAAGACAGAGGAACAGACACTGGAGAGTTAGATAAGTACTCTAACAGAGCTGGTGGAACAATAGTGTGGTGTCCAGGATATTGCTCTCTGCCCTCTGCACCATAGAAAAGGGAGTGAGAGACAGTAAGTGGTTTAAGATGTGTGTGGTGAGATGTGAGAGGAGCACGCATCTGTGTGTGGGCGGGATAGAAAGTGAGTGTGTCTGAGTGTGTGTGTGTGTTAGGAAGAATGAGTGCATACATGTGCGCTCGTGTAAGCTTCTTTCCATATATCTGTATGTGCAGATGTGCATACGTTCTGAATGTCCAGTTTGTGTTTGTGTATTTCTGTTCGTTTGAATGTGTCCGCCCACACATGTATGCATGTGTGTGTGTGTGTGTGTCTGTGTGTGAGAGAGAGCGAGTGGCCTACATTGTGTAGGCTATGCACCAGCTGTGTGGGCCATGTGGAGGAGGATGTATCTGGGGGTCAGGAGCTGGCAGCTGGCAGGGAGGCAGTCCAGCGCTCTGTCTAGAGGCCCAGACATTAGGAGCTGCTTTAACACTGAGATGGGAACTTGTGTGTGTGTGTGTGTGTGTGTGTGTGTGTGTGTGTGTGTGTGTGTGTGTGTGTGTGCGCGTGCATCTGTGAGAGGGCAGTTCTGTGTGTGCTTGTGAGAGAAAGACAGAGCAAGACAGAGAACGTGAGCAGTGGTGTAAGCATGCATGTCTATCAAATCAGCTAGCACATTAACACATTAACAACAATGAAAACACACACTCCCACCACATCAGAGTGCCTGTGTGTTGACATAGTTGCCGCACACAGCCGGCACACACACACCCGACACCCAAACACCGTGTTGAGTTCCTGGCTGGGCGGTCATTAACACCTTTGACAGGCATCTGGTTTTCCTCTGACATCACTGATGGTTTTGACCTCTGGAGAGGCGGGGTCACGGACGGGCCGAAGCCACCGTTGTCCTCACATTCAACTTATCCGATAAACAGAATAACAGAATAATGTTGCAATTAATTGTTGGTGAACGTTTCCTTGATTACATGATTTACATACTGTGAAAATCATCTGAAGAAGGCACATTGTCTCGTAAGTCAGCTGCTGTCAAAACATTAATTTAGTATTACAAGCTTTATTAAAGTCTGTAAGTGACCCAAAGATAAACAATCATCAACATTTTCATTTGCAGAACATTACTTAAATCTAGAAAGATATGGTATTTGATACAGCATTTTAGTGTGTCAATATTCATAAACCTTTTACTTCAGTCATACATTCATAAAGTTTTATGAGGATATTCATATGATACTACATTAAACACACAGATTAGCTCATAATAGCTTGTGTCATTAACTAAATTGCAGCCATGATGGGTCAGTTATAGTTTCCTTCATGAAGATACAAAAATGTGTTATTAGCTTGTTATAAGAGCTTTCCAATGGCTCAAATGCTATTATACCACATTATCATCCACAGTAACTGTACCCCATAAGTGTTACCCAATATTCAGTATGTTTTAATACCTAACAAACCAAAGGCTCACTCCAATCAAACCTCCTCTAATTATTATTGTCAGTGACTCCCAGAGGTGGATGTAATGTGTCTTGTTCCCTGATAAAGCTCCTGTGTGCTGGCAGGTCTAGAAATATGCCGCAACATCTGTGAAGCTACTCGGGGTCTTAACGTTTCACTCCCCTCCCAGCTAAAGCAAACAAGGGGAAGCATATTGGGAAGGAATTAAGGGCAGATTTGAGAGGGGCTGTATTGTTAAGCCTTCACCAGCGACTTGTCTGTTTCAGTCAATGTCTACAGACGGCCTGACCTGGCAACCACTTTATGGACCTGGCAACCCCAGCCAAGATTTGTGAGGTACTGATTTGCAAGGCCTGGAGGTTTCATATCTACATCTATGCTGTGCTGTGTGTTGAGGGCTTCTCCATCAGGCTGTGTGTGTGTGTGTGTGTGTCTGAGAGAGATGGTTGTTAATGGAGAATGAAAAACGGTAGAGAATGAAAAACAGTGGCAAAGAGAGACTGAGTGTAAAAACGTGGTCAACTGAGGTCTTGAGACACAACACACACACATACACACACACACACACGGCGTACACCCTTCATCACTTTGCCCTAATCTTTGCCTCCTTCATCATGTACACACCAATACAGCCCCCCGCTATACGTCCCAATATAGACACACACACACACACACACTCAGATACATAAGGGTCTTCCACCACTAGCCCCCCTCGCTCCCAGACACACACACACTGGTAGACAGACGGACACCCGCTCATTTGTTCATTTGCTAGCTGAAAAACCGAACAGATGACGGCTTCTCCTCTCGGCGCGGCGCCGGTAGTGGTGGTGGCGGTGGTGGCGGTTGGCGGCGGTGCGCTCATCATTCCACAAAACCCCAGCCAGATGTCCCCGAGCCTGGGAAGCAGGTGGGCCGGGGCCCCCCTCTGCCGCACCGCGACGGAGCTGGCAGCTCTTCAAACCTGCTGGGTATAACCTTTAATTCACATGCTTTTCCTGGCACGGCGGGCCGAGGGGCTGCCATCTGCCCGGCCTGTTGTGGTATACAGACAGAGAGACAGAGCAAGTGAGAGCGGGAGGCAGCGAGAGAACGCGCACGAGAAAGAGTAGATGTGTGTGTGTGTGTGTGTGTGTATGTGAGTGTGTGTGTGTGGAGGGGGGGGCAGGGAATGACCGAGTTGCCCAGAGGCCACCACACACGAGCGCTGCTCTGGTGGTCCATCAATTTTGCCCAGCAGAAGACCTCCTTGGCCCATGAGACACACACACACACACACACACACACACACACAGTGCTGAAAGCATAAATATTTTTCATAAGACAGACAGCTATATTCAATCCAGAAATTAATATTTACTTAAAGCTAATTATTCACCATCACACATACTAACTTGTAATGCCCCACCAGTATCTGGACTGAATAAACATTATGATGGAGTTTAAAATATGCACCAATAAAATATGCCCCCAATAATGACATACAATGACATATTATTGCATCAAATATCAACACCTTGTGAGTGAATACATTATTGGTGTGAAGCTTCTCCATACAGATGCTCGCCAGATGCAGGGATTTCCACTTGAGTCAAAAACAACTTAGGTTATTTTACAGTACCCCCTTCATCTGTGAGCTAGCAGAACATTTATTGCCTTTCAGTGCACTCCATCATGGAGGAAGGGCTATATGCTGTTTTGTTCAGAACAGATGTCATTAATAATCCCAAACATAATGAAAAACAGCTGATCCCTGAGTCCTAATACAGTCAACAAACATGGCAACACTAACCCTGGAGGTGAGCAGAAAAAACAGGGCTGCATGAGATTTACACACAGGGAAAACCACATTACAATGTTAGGAAATATTGCCAGACCAAATTAACTGATATGATCTTGGGAAGAGTCAAAAAAGAAATTGAAAGTGTCTTATCTCTTGATGTGGGGTAAATCTCATGGAATTGTTTTTGCGCAAAGTTCCCATTTTGATTTCTCTGCATTCAGGTTGTTAAAATGTTTTGAAATGATACGAAGATGTTTGAATTGACAGGTTTGAGAAATAATGGACCATTTTATTATGAATGGAAACACTACAGTTAAGGCTCAAATTATGTTTGGGAGGGGATTAATGAAACCAAATCAAGTGCTGGACATGAAACACAAAGTAAAGCATAAAGTTGCTGGTAAAACTTTTTAGATACCTATAATTGAATTCTTGACACAAAAAATAATATAAGTATAAATAATATAATAATATACAACCTGTACTGTCTTGAAGCATGGCTGCACACAAAAATGTAATTTACAGCATCTGAACACCACTCATCTGAAAACTATACACCAGTTTACACCATGCCACACATAAAACAGTCCACTGCCTATGACATTATGATAGTAACACTAAACATATTACCGTTGGAAGATAATATAATTGATCATTGAATGAGATTAAGATGTTGTTGCATGCATCATCATAGATTTCTACTTATGCATGGTAGCATATTGCCGTTTGAATATGCAAATCCATGTCTGGGTGTGATCTCGCACAAGACAGTTTAAACTAATTCTTGTCCCTTCCCTGCTCCTTACAGCTTCAGAGGAAAACGGAGATAAAGAGAGTGTGTGTCAGAGGAGCGGAGAAAGAGAGGAGGAGAAATAGAGTGAGTCAGATGCAGAGAATTAAATAAAGAGAAAGAATGATAAAGGCAGAGTGAAAGAGAGAATCAGAGTGTGGGGGGGGTAATCAGACTGAGAGAGAGGAAAAGAGGGAACAGAGAAGATGGATGGTGAGCAATACACAGCACAAGCGAGAGATAATGAATAGTAAGAAAATGCCAGATATAGAAAAAGAGGGAGAAATGGAGAGAATAGTGAGAGAGCAAGAGAGGGGTGCTGCAGAGAGGCAGCCACAGGCCTGCTGTGCGGTGCATGGCGGAGGCTCATCATTCAGCTAATTATGATCAGGCTTTTCCCTGCAGGCACAGCAGCGCTGGAAATGGAAAGTCTTTGTTCTCCCACACCCCGATGGAAGCGATGGGGCATGGCGCCATGCAGATGAGATGTGTGTGTACATACACACACACACACACACAAACACAAGCAAGTGTGCAGCCTCATTAACACTAGAACATGCACGCACTGTGCTTACTCCCACACATACATACATACATTCTTGTGTACAGAGCTAAGAACACACACACAAACACGCACAATCACCATTCACACAGCACTTCTCTCTTAATGCGTGTTGCCAGCCGTTTATACACACCCCCCACATACACACACACACACACACATACACACACACCTCCCTCCCACCCTCACTCATAATCATAATCATGCAGTGCCACACAAGTGTACACGCATGAATAAATATGGACACAAGGGAGTGCGCGTGCACACACACACACACACACACACACACAGAAAAGTGTACACAGACATATTAGATTCACCTTTTCAATAAAAATGCATGCATAGGAACAGTACGATGATTGCTACATCGTTTATATCAATTGAGTGTCCCTATTGAGCAAAGTCATGCATCTCTATTATAGAACCATGTAGACTTCCTATGGAAAGACCACATGCTCCACTTGTCAACACAGGCAGCAGCACAACAGACACCATACATTACATTCCACATACTCCACAAATTCCCTTCCAATTTTTGTCTCAATGAAGGTATGCTGCTGCTGGGTTATTCAAAGGGTTCAGTTTGCTAAAGTTGCAATCACCACTCCATATAATCCATAACACATATAATCCATAACACAAGCTGAAGCAAAGGAGGGTCCTGCTGAAGTTTTTCCCCCATTTAGAGGGTTTCAAGATCCACTCAGAGCGTTCTACCACTGGCATAATAGTCTCAATGTAGACACAGCAACTTAATTGAAAGTTAATTCTAGGACACCTCAAGAATTACAAACGCTCAACACCTTTTTCAAATATTTTTTTTTTAAAATGTGGTGTTGGTGCTTTCAAGCAAAAGGAAACACTGTGTCTGTGCACTATTTATTCTTGAAGTCTAACATTACAGCCCCCAGACAGGGAGAAACATCTCTTGGCATGGCTCTGCACCACTCTCCTCCTCTCCACTCTTGTTTACAGTACAAACACATCTGCCTTTCACGCATGAGTGCCTCCTCAGAACGGTGCAACGTTAAACGATGTCCCCCTGCTCCCAGATAGAGGTGTGCGTCGCACAATAATGTTCCCAAAGCTGAAAGGACTTGGCGAAAACACACAGGTTGTTTTAATGAGCCGCTTATTATTGGGAGGGAGCCTGATTGATGGTGCGTCCAATAGACATGCATAGACATGCAAATCCACCCAAGCATTTCTGCAGTATATGTATATATATATATATATATATATATATATATATACAGTATACCTGTATATATAGCAAGGATATCCATGCATAGTGAGGATATCCAAAAGATACCCGTCTCCCAGATACAGCGATCACCAAGACTAGCAAACCACAGTAAATTTGCTCCAAAATGCACATAAACTTCATTCCATACAAAAGAGAAGAGTTTTTACTTAAAAAATCATGAATGATGCATAGCACTACATGACATTCCCTCTCACCTTTTTGATAATTCTAGCTGCCCAGACTCCCATTACAGTTGAACCGATATGCCACAGAATGGGACACGTCTGAGAGAAGTCTTGATGGGGAAAATTATGTGCCATTACCAGGTGAATGCCTTTTGCATAATTGTTGTGTACTACACTTGGTTACAAGCCATTATATAAATGCCCCTTCACACTGTGCATGCATATTGATGCAGCTATACAGGCATATTAATTCACTGCAAATGGTTTTGTTGATGGACAGATGATGAGCTTTAAGTTTTATCCTGCAGGGAAGTGATGATGGTGATATGTACAAATGTTGACTCATTCTGTCTGCACTCATTTTAAGTCACTGTGGATAGTGTCGGCTAAACAACTAAATGAATATCTGCTTAAATGATGCAAAGTGCTGAAAAATATGAAGTGACAGCAAAAATGTCATGGTCATCAGCTGCATAATGAAACAGTTAAATTAATTGATGGAGCACACCAATGCATCCCATGCCATGTAGGTTAATAACATTATGACGTGCAGCACAAATCTGAGTGGTGTCCTCCAGATATTTCTAGCAGTCTATTAGCAGATATTCCACAAAAGGCGATAGCAAACGCCTTTCCTGTGTCTTCTGTTCAGTTTGTTTGGCCATGATGTGTGTGCAAATTATTTCTCTGTCAACCTTGAAGCGTTGCGCTTGACATCATGTTTGGGGCTGGTGGTTTGCATCAGAAAAGAACATCTTGTGCCAAGTGTTCATTTGTTATGGAAAAGATAAGAGCACATGGAAGTGTACAGAGGACGACGCAAATAAAAAAAAGTTCAATACTACTTCACTGAATTATCTAAATCAGAAGTCTTAAAGAATTTCATTCCAGTACAGAGACAGAATTACTTCTTAAAGTAATAATGCAGAAAAGGAGCACTGGCTCCCATGTAGCACCACTTTTACCCAAATACTGATTAGGGGTCCAAGCTTTGCAGGTGCTGGAACCACATTGTTTTTGTTAGGGTTTTTCTTCTGCATCTTATTTTTCTGCCTTAAAACAATTTGGAGTTCAGAGACTGTAAGTCCCAGAGCAACCATATTTGGTGGATAGGTTTCAAATCTCCGTCACTACTCAGCCAGAAAGAAAATTAGGATTAGACTTTCTATGAGGGCCATGTCTATAATGCATTACAAGCACATTTATAACACGTTATAATGCATTTATTATTTATTATTTATTTATATTGATTTCATCAGATTGAGGATATTTTTTCCCCTTGATCAAATTGATTGCCTGAGCTCTTGATATGAGGACTCACCGTGTTTTCAAACTGCAAGCAACTTGGCTGATGGATCTATCCATCTCAATTCTGACCAACTGTGGGCGGTGCGAGAGGCTCCAATCACATCTATGTAGTGATCTCATGTGGATACAAAGTTCTGAACAAGCAAATCATGTATTGCCTTTCATGACATTACATAACATTATCATTTCCGATGAGTTAACATGCCTAGCAAGCAAGCGATAAGGTATATTAATCGAAAATTAAAAGAAAAAAGAATTAACAGAAAAAGATGAGATGTTTATTTCTGTGGTCTTTCAAATAAAGTTGTAGAAAAGTGGGAAGCTTTGAAGGGCTGTAATCAACTTCTCGTACGTTTTGCACTTGCCAGGTGGAACTACTGTTCATGAAACAAAATCACATTTGTTGGGAAACAGGGAAGCACGGAAATCTGATTGGCTGAAAGATTTCTCAGCCGACAAACTTGTTGACCATCCACACATCGGCCGAGGTTCCCTGGCTGCTCAGCTCTATAGGAATATCTACAACACATTCATGCATTTTAAAACTGTAATAATTTAAACTACATACATTGTTTATCAACACAATATTTTGAATGGCAGCAGAATCTAGCAGTTGCAAAGAAAATATTTTCCCACAGCAAGACCTACACATTCAGTCTCTGTGTGTAGTTGATATGCTCATCCTGTATTGTGGCTTTAACAATTTCACAAAATCAACACTTTCATTCATCAAATGTGGGATAACAACACCTCCTTATGCTTCCACAAAAACAAACACAGGTGTAAACTTGAGTCTAAAGAGCTAAGATTCCTTGCAAGGTACTGTCAACAATACACACAGCCAACAGCGTGTTTCTGTGGCGGCCATGCAGAGTCTGTGAGTCAATACTCTGAACCACAACAGCCAAACCAAAGTCAAGAGCAACACTATGAAGTTAAATATCTCTTTGAGTTCATTTCGAAGAGAACCATGGCATGCTGGGAAGACTGCTATTATGGTGGAGCGTATAGGCTCTGTTTTGGGAGACTGCAGCAGAAAGGGGCATTGTCTATGTGTGTGTGTATGTACGTGTGTGTGTGTGTGTGTGTGTGTGTGTGTGTGTGTGCGATGTGGGAGAGTGAGAGGATGAAGTGTTGAACAGAGTGGGCACCAGGTTTATAGAGTGTGATGACTAGGTCAGATACAAACACACAGACTCTCTCTCTCTCTCTCTCTCTCTAACTCTCTACCTCCTTCTCACTTTCTCCCTCCTTCTTCGAACTGCTTTCAAGCATCCAGATGCCTGGCAGAGAAGGCCAGAGGCAAGTAGGGAAGGCTGGACAGCTAAGCTGCAAGGCAACCACCCAGCAAGCCGCCTGACCAACCAGCCACCCGGTCAAGCAGCCGACCAGGGAGCCATCCAACCAGTCAGCCAGCCAGTCAGCCAGTCAATGCAGGCGAGTGTCTCCCTCATGCTGCCAGTTCCCTGTTTTCTCCCAGCAGCTCCAGTGTGGGATTGTTTACAGCTCTTTTTATAGTCCAGTGAATAAGCCCTTATTTTCTCCCAATCTACTCCTGCTGGGAGAGCCAGCCCAGACAGTGGGAAGTGGCCCTGGGAAGTCGTAATTATATTTGGCAATGTGCACAGAGCCAAACACACACACACACACAAACACACAAACATACACACACAAGTGTTTAAACACAATCTCATGCACGTACGCAAACCCGCATGTGAAAGACAGGGCGCACACACACACACACACCGGAAAGTGTGTGTGTGTGGTTAATACGCATCAGCACACATGCAGGATTGCACATACACCTGAATTTATACCCTTGTAAAAAAAATACACATACAAACACACAACTACATACCCCCCTCCCACGCTCCCCCACAAAAAACCAGCATGCATATCGCTAAATGTGCTGAGACTCCTCTGCAGCCCTATAACCTTGCTTGAACCCGCCTCTCTCTGCCTGAAACATAGTATGTTTAACAAGCCCTCCAGCCCATTTGGCTGACTCCCTTCAAGACGTGAGGAGACTCAGAGGGCTATAGTGAAAGATCATGGGATGCGTGAGGACTGCATATTTATTGCCTGATTTGGCGTATTGCCTTCCCACGAACCAATTGCTTCACAGCAAGACCACCAATTAGAGTCACTCTTCCGTCAAGTCCCTCAAAAACAGCTTGGTTTCTTCAACTTTCTGGAGCTTTCTGCAGGTGTCTCAATAGAATCACCTGATGCTCTTGGGAAATAAAATTATGGTATATGTTGTGTATCACATATTTTGCCCAGAGAATCTACACTTAAAGCAGTGAAGCTGAAGGAGTATTGCAGTAAATCTGTGAGCTAAAATGACCTGTGATCATCTGCAAATGGGCAGAGAGTAACTGTTAAATTTGGCCTTACATGATCCGTCCATCTGTAA
The DNA here is from genome assembly GCF_046629955.1 of Centroberyx affinis. Classification (NCBI taxonomy): domain Eukaryota; kingdom Metazoa; phylum Chordata; class Actinopteri; order Beryciformes; family Berycidae; genus Centroberyx; species Centroberyx affinis. The sequence continues at coordinate 35,544 of NW_027279523.1, forward strand.
GCAGTAACATGGTGACTGGAACTGACAATACATCTATCCTGCATCCTGCATTAAAGGATAATTCCAGCGTGATTTGAGGTTTTGCTCTTTTTTTTTTTTTTACTTTTTCCATGCCTTTAATGTTAATTGTGACGGTTTTTACATGCATGTGCCACAGTTAAAGATATTTTTAAATCAGTTTTGCCGTACCTCTTGGGCTCAGTCACTCTAGAGTCTTCTAATTCAGTCGGTAAAGGAAATCCACCAGTGTGAATGAGAAGCCGCCAGCTGCGTTTTGAAAAGTTGCATTAGAACAGTAAAATCAGGCAATAAACCTTTACACTGGGAAATAAGTTCTGTTCACTGCTTCATATTAATGAGTGCATTCGGGAATCCGGTCTCAGCTTGTAAACAAGAAGAGGCAAGATACTGCTTCCGGGTTGCTACGATTTCCACATTCTCCTGGCAAAAATGAATCTTTCAACTAATAGCTAATGTTCTCTGTTCTACATACATGTTCTACATTAGGGCTCGCCGTCTGGCAATCACAACCCATTCTAGCCAACAGACAAACCAAAGCAAGACGCTTCCATCAGCTATAGTCTGGAAAATTAAATAAAGCTAGACTTAACACAATTATTGCTTAAAATTGCCACCCTCTTCTTTACTGGGAGTATGTCGTAATATTTAGACAGTATTTATTTAAAAATAATGGGCCTCATGCATGAATCGTGCGTACGCACAGATTTGATCTTAAATTGTGTGTACGAACAATGTAAGAAATTTTGTGGCATTTATCAATACTTGTGTACTTCCCACTTATTCTTAGGTAAGATCAAAATTTAAGAGTGCCCTGGACCACATGTAAGCCAATACGCACAAAAGCCAACTTGCGTTTTGTGCCGTGCAATATTAATAATGATGATGAAAAAGCAATTTACATCATAAAACACAGAAGAAAAATGTTCTACAATTATTTATTAATTTAATAATGTTAATGTTAATGTTAATGTTAATAATGTTTGTAGGACCAACTCTGAGATGATCTCTGCTCGGGTGGATCTTCTTGATGGTCCAGGTGCACTCTGGGAGGTGGATGGCGCACCGGAGCCAGATGCATCTGAATAATAAAATAAAGACCGTTAATACATATGTTTTTTGTTTCATTTATTCATATACCAATGATTTAAAATGGGCATGTAGTTTAAAACAAAAATGGGCATGGTTTTAAATACGTTTAATGTGGAATCAAATGAAGCAATCACCTTAATTGAATTCCCTTTGAAGATTAAAAATTTGGATTGATGCTTACTATTGTCTTCAGATCTTACTAGTTGATCCTGGGGTATGCTGTCTGGTGCTGACGGGATGTTTCCTGGCTGTGGTAGGTCACTGTCCAGTGGAATATCAGACTGCACCCCCGACAGAGAAACCTCTCCAATGATGGCTCCGATGCACTCATCAATGTCTGTTGTTTTGAATGTTTCCTGACCTCCTCCCGTGGCTGTCCATTTTCAGATCAAACCATTTTTATTTCATTTCACTAAGAGTTCTTTCTTCTGCACATACAGCATTCATTGCACTGGTGATCTCTTGCCATGCTTTGTGCTTTTCTGGACCGGTGACCCCACTGCTCACACTTGAAAATAAGATATTTTTTTTCTTAACAAAACTTCATTAAGTAGAGTTTCTATCTCTGCAGACGAAAAGTTTTTTTTCTTTTTGCTGCCCTTAGGTGGCATTTTCCCTTCCTTTTTTTCTTTATTTTCTTCTTTTGTCTAAGTTTAACGTTACCTGTCAAATTGCTGTGGCTTGTTGGTTTGGTGGTTTGCACATGGCACCTAGGTCTGCTGCCCTTATATAGGTTTATTGGGGCATTTCCTTATGCCAATTGAAAATTGCCTGGCACGTGCATCCAATTTAAGATCAAACGCAATTCATCAACATACGCAGGTGGATAAGAACAGACTTGGCTGTCAGCGCACGTTTCATGAATCCCACGTAGGATTTTCTTATTTTCCTCTTATTGCTTTGTGCAAGAACAAATATAAGAGAAAAATAAGAAAACATTCATGCATGAGGCCCATTGACTTTGAAAAACAACTAGGGAAAAATAGCAAATATCTGTAATAAAAGCACAGGAAAACAATCTACAGTGATGTAAAACAGTAAAGGCAAAAAGCAAAAAAAGCAAAAACTCCAATGATGCTGGAATTGTCCTTTAGCCTGTGCTATCTCAAATATAGGAAAGAGCAGTTGCTTGACAGGTCATTTTTTCCTTGTGATGGCTGGAAGGACAAAACTTGATCTCTACAAACAATTCCTCCAGGGGACAGTTGCATAAAGCTAGTTTAAGACTAGTCTAAGCCTTAGACTGGTCTTAGATTCACAGGTTAGATTAGTCTAATTTAGACTGTATGTTGCTTAAATATTAAGACTGACTTATTCTGAGGTAGAAAAGTTAGCCACAGTCCCCCTGGCTAAGCTTGGGTTAAGAGCTTTGTTGCTATAGCAACGAGTGGCCTAACTGTCAGAGTGAGAAGTTAAAATACTGAAGCAATTTCATAAAAAATTGCAAATTTTTGGAAAGAGCCTGAAGAAGAGAGAGAATCTTTAGAGACATAAACAAACTATTAGAGATCTACAACAATCAAGAAGAAGTAGGAACAGGTAAATATAAATGTCTAGATAGCAAGTTTGACTTAAGGTCACATTTAAGTCTAAGACTAGGTCTATCTTTATGCAGCTGGCCCCTGGGGTGGAGCAACAGTGTGACAGTAATGCACTAGTGCATGCAGTTAAAAAAGGGACTTTACTATGACAGCTACACCTGTACATAAGCTCCCTCAGAACCTGTGTTACTGTGATGGGAGATTAAACTGATTTGTCAGAAGTCGTGCGGGTGTCAAACGCTCGAGTGAGGCTCATAGTGAAATAATGGGAACAGCGGGTGGAATCGTTTTGCCTTTTTCTCCACCGGCAGTTCCAGGGGTCCTCTTAAGTGCTCTTTGTGTCTGTGCAACTTGTGTGAACGTGGCGTAATCCACTTCTATTCACACATGCAATTCAGCCTTTCAGAGTAACAACATTAAATGAGATGAATAGGCCATCAATTGCGACACAGAAAATTTGCAGCGGAGGGCAGCGCGCAGCTTCAGTTGAAAATTGTTCTGCTGCTGCAATTGGGTCAAAATGGATTATATTCTCCTGCTACCTCTCTCTCATCCCTACTTTTCACTTGTATTTTTTTTTAACAAAGAGGCTTCGGTTAACATTAAGCCATAATAAACACAATCCTACGAGGAACAAATTCACAGAATCTTTTCATATTCAGCTGATGCTGATCATGGCACAATAGCTATGGGGGGAGGTTGAATGGGAGGGAGGATCATGGCTCTGCAAAGAAACCATTGGAACTCCACAGGAATCCCATTTATCTGTGTGTGTTACTTGAATGCTGTTATCATAGCAATGTCTGCCTCTACAAATGTGAGTTAACATGGCCAACCAAGCTTGATTTTTTCCGCTATACTGTAAATGCCTCAACAACAGGTCATGGTGGTGAATAATAGAGAACAATACAGTATCAGTAACTGCCTCTGCAAAAGCAATCTGCTTCCCGAGTTAAGTGGACCTTTTTATGTGCAACATGCACTTCAACAACAGGTCACTGTAGCACAAAATATTACTCATGGTGGATCATAAAGAGCGTTTATGCAGCTGTGCATACCAATAGTTTAGGTTTCTACACAATTTATAGTTTTACCTGTTTATATGCGTATAAATAATCATTATAAATAACAGCACTCGCTTCACACAGCGCTCACATTTGAGTGCAGCTAAACTGTCTTAATCAAGGGAGACAACCATGAGAAACACGTATGAAAACACCCACTGTCTGCTTTTTCTGTTTTCTCTACCACTGCTCTTGCCAAGATTGCCAGTTAGCATCAATCAAAGCAACAAAGGGTCAAGCTAATTGGAATCCCATCTGTGTCAATTGATTAGTGGCTGATTGCAGTGCGATGTGGATGGATTGTACATGGCATGGTCAGCTTGGCAGCTCCTGGGTATATCTCTATCAAACCCTGCAGATAAGTATAGTGTACCTGAGGCCATGCACTGCAAAAAATGTCTATAGCAAGCTACTTAGACTCATATTGAGTGTTAAAATATTGGTTTCCTTAAAACAAAGGAAGAAATCTGCCAATAGAGACAGAGATAGTTCCATTTGTTTCCAGTTCAATTCCATTTTCAGACTTTTCTAGAAACAAGTGTCAATATCTTTAAACAAAGAAGAATAAGTCAAGCTGAACCAAACTGATTTGCAATGGAAACAAGTGAAAATATCTCACATCTCGCCACTGGAAGATTGTTTCACTTATTAAAAGAAAAATATGGTCACTCCTAGATTAAATTATAGCAAGTTGGATATTTTCTGCAGTGTACTGACCACAATAAATATTTGAGTGATATGTGACTGAGCACTGAGACTTGAACAGATTTGACAGCTTCCTTAGCTAATCAAATCTGGGTTTACAGTCTAATAGCACTATATGTATTAAGTATTAAGTGCAATAAGGCGATACAAGACAATGAGGCACAATTCTCTGACGTACAATTGTTTGGAAAACATAAAGTGTACTATTTTCAAACCTGTAACCTCAAGCATTACACTTGGAAACGCTTTTGGAAAATATGACATGTTATTGTAAATGGTTACATTAGTAACTTTATAGGCCAAGTGCAGAGTTTTCTGTCACATCAAAACAATGTGATTTTAAAAAAAAATTAGATCAATTGTGTTTCAGATTAAATTATTACAAAGACTGCACTGGCAATTTTATACAGTAAGAGCGACAGTACAAAGATGGCATTGATAAAAAAAAAAGCCAAACCTGCAAATTAGCAGTGCATGCTAATTAGAGTATTCCTCCATATGCTCTGATATTAACATTTGTTTGCTGTTCTGCATCTCATTATCATCTATGACAGGAAGACATTAATAGAGAAAAGTAATTCAGGAAAGGGGACAAAACAAAAGTAGAGAATAACATTCTCAACAACACAAGTCTTGAGTTTCTAACAAAAAATAAAAATGAAAGACTTGCATATTAAAGCACCCACTCACACAAACTGGAAATGCTGTGTTGTTATTACAAGGCAAATGACGAAAATGAAAAATGAGAGAAAAGACAGAAAGAGAGAGAGAGAGAGAGAGAGAGAGAGAGAGAGAGAGAGAGAGAGAGAACAAAAGCATTAGCTAGTAAAATCAAGCAAAACAGGAAGCTGGAAGAGACAGAGGAGAGAAGAGGGAAGCTGAAAGGTGAGACAGATGAGGGAACGGGGAGGGACGGGGTGCGTGGGAGACAAAGGAGGGGGAGATGGATGAGCTCACCCCAGGTTGGAGGGTGAGTCAGGGGGCAAGTATGCAGGGGATGCTCCCTGATTCACCCTGGTACTGGCTAGTGACGAGGCCTGGGATCCGTCTGACTCACCCCCATTTTTACACTATCTGTGGCTGAGGGAGGAGAGGTTAGGTTAGGGCTAGGTGTGTGTGTGTGTGAGAGAGAGAGAGAGAAGGGGAGGGAATGCAGTATGATGGTAGATAGGGTATACAGTGTGCATGTGTGTTGGGGGGTAGAGGGACAACCTGGTGAACTCCCCAGTGAACCAGTATGAGCTTGAATTCACCTCACCAGACAGACAGACAGCCAAAACACAAGCTTCTGCTTTAATGGGTCACAGGTGGCAGATAGACACGCACACACACACACGCACACATACACACACACACACACACACATACACACACACACACACACACACACACACCAGCCAGGTCTATTTAGACAAGCACTCAACACCTGTAAATGATTTCCAGGGACCTCTTCGCTCTGTCTGTGTCACACTGGTCAAGGTGATGGAATGATGAGGACGAGGTGTGAGGAAGGCCATTCTGCGCCTGCAAGTTATAGCTGAGCTTGTGGGAGTTTACTGAGCGCTACATTTCAGCTTCAATCTTAAGAAAACACGGGGTTGTTAGCTTTCACATAGAGATCTTAAAAACTCGAGTTTGAATCGAGGACAACATTGTGAGTGCTGTGCTTCAGCCTGCTGAGCCGCCACGACATCACTTGAGAGTGAGATTTCTGCATTTACAGCAATAATAGACTTGGAAAAGTGCCGACATGGATAATAGTTATATATAATAACCGACTACCTAAATAATAATAATAATCAACGTCCGCACTTATCAAAACACCGTTACAAAGCACTTTACAAGAGAATAAATAAAAACAAGAAAAAAAGGGGGGAAAAATGAATGTAAGAAAAGCAAGACACATAAAAGGATAGAGAAAAAAGGTTGGTCAATGACAACAAATCATTTCACAAAAGTAAGTCTATAAAGTGAATTTTAAGAAGTGATTTAAAAGTTGATTGTTCCAAAGTCTTGGAGCACTGATGACAAAGACTCGCAATTATGCCCAGAGTGATGAAGCCGAACCTCCAGATTCTTTGAAAATATTTAGAGCTGCAAGATGCAACTTTTTTGACATTAAAATAACAAATAAATAGAATATGTTATACATTATCAGTCTGTGACCCTGTACATGCCTAAATCCCCCCGTCTTTTCAGTGATGTTTGGGAGGTTTTTGGACACCTAGCTTTCTGCTGTGTGCTCAGCCAGCAGTGAGCGGGTTGTAGCTATCAAGTGCAGGGAAGTCATAGCAACAACAACAATGGTGGGAAGCAGCAAGAAACGAAAGCAGCAGAAAAGACCTCAAACACACAGTTGCTTTTTGTTTTTTGTATTGCAGATTGTCTGGATTCAAGCTGTTCTGAAGCTAAGATGCACACTGGTTCAGCTCAACAGCCAGCTATAGGATTGTGTGTGTAAGTAATGAGACAGCCACAGGTGTGTATTCTCTAATCCATTATTAAAAGCAGGTCTGGTACCACACACACCCACACACACACACACACACACACACACACATACACACGCACACAGTGTTCTCAGACCTGTATCAAATTGAATGGCACATACCCACTGTGGTATAGGAGTTGTTCTTTAGGAAGGGTGGTATTAGGCATCTGCCTGTGTAAATAGCACCATAGCTCTGTGTGTGTGTGTGTGTGTGTGTGTGTGTGTGTGTGTGTGTGCGTGCGTGTGTGTGCGTGCGTGCGCGTGTATGTGTGTGAGAGAGAGAGAGAGTGAGAGAGAGAGAGTGTGTTATGGGAGGATATTTAGAATGCAAATATCACAGGAAGTTTTTTTTTCCTTTGGAGAGTGGACACCTGTGCAAACTGCCATGTCACTTGATGTGCCACTGTGTGCGTGTGTGTGTGTGTGTGTATGTGTGTGTGTGCTCAGCCCAGACAGCCGCCTGTCAGGTGATGTTGATTCTGTGACAACTTTCATGATCTTGATGATATTAGCAGCTTTTTAGGGTTGAGTTCCACTGGGGCCCTAGGTGTTCTGCCAGTAATTGACAGCGCTATTTGTGAATTTTAAATCTCAAACGTGAACTTGAAGTGGATGATAATTAACTGTTTTTGCTAGTAATATGAATTTTGCCTTGTTGAGGCAGTTTTTAAACCAAAGCCTTACAAAAGTGCCTGGTAAGCCACAAAGAAACACAATGCATTACAGTATAGTACAGTATAGTTTAGTATACTGAGTAGATTAAAGACACAAAAATACTTAAATACTCCTAATTTGCTCGTTATATCTAATGGATGCATGGCAGACAGATTTGAAAATTACAGGAAAGTATTTGAAAGTCAATATTATATGTACTTTTAAAATTCACTTTTCAACTTGTATTATCTGAATTGTTCCTGGTTGTAACCCTGACCCATCAGGTCTGCAATTAACTTCCTCCATGTTGACTATATTGCATCATTCATCATTGCGGCAAGTGGTTGTGTGACAACCGAAACAGCAGGACATCAGACTGACGCATCATGTGATTGAATGTAAAGTCAAACACTCATCCAGGCACTGCAAGATCCAGCAGCTGGCTGCAATGAAAACAACTTTGAACACTGACCATTACCCATTGTCTCACACATGCTACCCTTTGATGGAGGATTTTCTGCCACCATACATCTAGAATGACAGAGGCGGAGAGATAAAAATTGAAACCAGAGAGAAGTTCTTTCTGAATGGAACTCTTTCTTCCTTCAAACTCTCTCTGACTGAATGATATCTGCTCTGACCTCTAGTGACCTCTGGCTTCAGGGGACAAGGCAGAAAAGAAAGAGGGAGAGAGTGGACAGTGGTGTGCAAATAGAGAGGGCAGTGTGTGCGTTTGAGAGACAGAGAGAGAAGAGGGAACAGGGAGAAAGAGAGAGCATGTGCGCTGGTGTCTGCTCTCCTTTTGCCCCTAGGGTATGACTCTGGTGGCTCTCCCTCCTCTAAATCAAGGAGGACAGGGCACAACCGTGATCTTTGACAGCCATTAATGACCCTCTTACCACCTTGAACACGTTCCAGGGTGCTGCTCTGTCTTTCTTCTGCTCTGTCAGGGAGGCTTGCATGGGCTGGTTCTCATGCCCTGGCTAGTGAAAACGCTCCCTCAGGACCTCCGGGAGATCACCTCGGTCGAGAAACCTCGTTCAGGTAAAGGACAAGAGGGAGAGTGAAGCTTGTTTTACAGTTTTACAGGCGTGTGCAGGTAGACACTGAGTAAATCTGACCAGTATACGTAAACATACTGAAAATATTTGTGTAAACTCGGACTGGTACATAAGGCTGATCGGCACACAAACACAAGCCCTCCCCTGCAAGACTCGGAGTGTGTTCTGGCTCGTTACCCCTGTGTCATGTGGTATCTTGTTTGGGTGCTTCACCCAGAAAGAGGGAACAAATGAACAAGATAGAGAGATGAACAGAAAGATTGATGGCCACCATCTTCTTGGACAATGTATCATCTGCCGTCCTCACTGTTGCCAAAACACAGCGACTGCTGCTTCAGCCCGTTAAAAAGTCACTGCTAATGATGCGGGTTACACCTCTATTGTAACTAATGTGTTGCTCCTAAAGGGTCCTAAAGAGTATCCCGTCCAGGTCAGGCCAATGCCTGTAAAACCTTTTTTTTTGTGTAGTGGCAGACTGGCTGTGTTTCCACTTTGCAACTGTGCATCTGATTTTAGGATTAGATTTAAGAAAAAAACATCATAAATTGAAGTCAATTTATGTGTTACCTCTAGTTTCAAAGTGGTCCTTTGTTGACAAGAGTTAAGTACTTTACTGAACTACTTCTGGTGGGTACATAGGTTAATAATATACTTCTACAAACAATTCTCCTACAAACAATCTAATAAAATAGTTATTTTAAGCTACAATGGAAACAAAGCTACTAATGTATCACTTAGATGGCAGAGTTTCCCCTCTGAACTGAACTTTTTTTTCCACGCTAGGTACTGATTGGAGGAGCTGATTCTTGAGAGAGGAATCCACTATGCTTCTTGAATGTACCCATCCATACATGACCAGTCTCTGGAACAGTGCTTCACAGAGAGGGAGAGAGAGAGAGAGAGAGAGAGTCAATATCTCCTTTCTTAGCAAAGTAAACCCACAACCTGTTGGTTCTATTCCCTCAGGTAATCCCACGCTCACTGGTGCATGGCCAAGCGCACCATTGTGGGAAACACAGCAAATCTGCTCTGTTTCTTGGAGGTCTCTCTTCGCTCACTGGGTATCACTTTGTCTTTTCCGCTCATACCGAAGGGCAATGTGTGGAGTGAGATGAGCCTGGGCAAGGATATTTGAAAATGGTGTCAAATATTTGAACTACTTCAGGTTCACCTGATTTATCTTCTGAGACACTTGAAACGTCTCAGAAGTAGACACATCAGCTCCAGTAATGTGTTCCTCGTTTTTTGGCATATTCAAAATGCAGTCATCTCTATTGACCAGGTCTAAGGGTAAGAGATGGTCAAGTGTTGACACACTGTATAGTGAATGTGGCTTGGAAAGGTATGCTTTACTGGATGCTAATCTAAACAGACAAGCCTTGCCCGAGGCTTGTATTAGCCACTGGAGCTACTTCACTGAAATTTAACTCAGTAAGCCAAGATAGCTTTTGCTGGCTTGATAAACCGCTCTCGAAAGGCAAAACAAATGCATGCCCAACACGTTCAGCCTTAGAGAATTCAACAGTACCCATTAGTTACTAGCTTAATGTGCTAACAGAGTCTTCAGTGCTATCCCTTTCCATATATCTGCCACCTACAAGAGGTCTGGTTCTCAGGTGAGTCAGTCTCAAGTGGGTCCAAGTTGGATGGTTTACTCAGGGTGTTGACTCTCCTGGGAGCTGAAGGATAGGATGTCAGCTGCTGCTTCCTGCTTTAGCCAGTAACAGGAACTGGCTGTGTTCCAGTGTGTGTGTGTGTGTGTGTGTGTGTGTGTGTGTGTGTGTGTGTGTGTGTGTGTGGCTGTCAGACAGAGGACTGGGCAACAAGCCCAGGTGCAGCCGAGCCCAGGTGTTCCTCTATGAAGAACACAATGAGTGTGTGCAAACATGGAGGGACGGACAGGCAAATGGAGAGGGATTGGTATCAGAGAGCACACCTGTTGAGCACCTGCCCTATCCACTCATGACATACTGGTTAGACACGGCAGTTGTAAACACACACACACTCCTACACACACACACACACACACACACACACACTCACACCCACACATGCAATCACCCAAACTTGCACATGCACATTTCTTTCAAATCACAGATAGTGTAGAGCCAAAAGATAATCAAAAGCATCTGTGTTATCAATCAACAATACTAGTAGGTCATAGAGTCATAAGGCATCCTGTGTTCACATAAATTCCCAGAAACCTCAAAATTTCCAACTCTTTAAAAGTTCCCCAGCACTTTCTGTCTGCCCTCTGTCGTCTAAAAGTATATCATCTTTGTCTCCTCCCCTGCTGTGTTCCCCAGTCTCTGTGTCATTAAGCAGCGCATCAGGGATTAAGAAGGCGATGGGAGGATGTGATTCGCAGCAGAATCCGCTAAGTCTGGCATTACCACACACCTCACAAAGCACGGGGGAGTTTCTAATCCACCACACAGCACAATCCCGCTAATGCATTCATATCAGACGCACAGGCAACAGAGGTGGGCCGAGAATTATACATGAAAATATTACTGTCAGTATTGATGTGGTCATGTTTGTTTCTCTAGTTGAAATCTATAGATTTATTTGGTTGGTTGGTAGGGAGGTAGATCATTTGTAAAACAAAGATCTGTATGAAAAACAAAGATAAAAAGAAAATAATGAGGTTAATATAAAGATAGAGATACAATTTTACAGAGCATTAAGTGATAAACATATGTCCTCTCCAAGTTGGTTATATATGCAGTGAGGATGCATGCTTCTAAGTTTTTAACTCTCAAATTTAAATCCAATGTCATAACATTAGACCATAATAAAACAGATCATATTATTTACATCAATATATCTCAGAATAGCAGTGACTGACAACCATATATGCATAGTGCACACAACAGTATTCTCCATTGCTCGTTTAATCTCCATAACATAATATAGAAGTTGAAAAGTTGCGGTATATTATCACTATTTGATAATGAGTCAAGGCCAATAAAAATGCATCAGCGCCACTCAGTATCAAAGATAAATTTCAGTCTGGTAACGTCTTGAGACACACTGTCCCCCTGACCAGCGTTGTGTACATCAAAGCACCTCACACTATAGTAACCTAGTTATTTTTATCATAAAACAACGGCAGAGTTGGAGAAGCAGTGACAGAAATGTAGCAAAGCGGGGAAGCAATGAGTGGGAGGAAAAAGGGAAGGTGGAGAGAGAGAGAGGGAGGGAGGAGACATTATGTGTGAGACTAGCAGTACTTTGTGACATGCATCATCAGTCCTGTCTTCTCACTATATCTCCCTAATGGGAGCACCACAGTGTGTGTGTGTGTGTGTGTGTGTGTGTGTGTGTGTGTGATAGGGACTGATGAGCCTCCCTGTCAGAGTGACTTACAGAGAGATGGTGTGTGTGTGTGTGTGTGTGTGTGTGTGTGTGTGTGTGTGTGTGTGTGATAGAGATAGGGACTAAATGAGCTCCTGGCGGGACTGACCCTCCTCACTTCTCACCGGTCCGTCAGAGAGACTGAGCGCTCCACTGGAGCATGGCTACAGGCACAGCGCTGAATACTGAAAACACAGACACACACAGACATACACACTCCGGAGAAAGGCAGGTGCACAAGCCTGTGTATCATAAACACAGGTTTATTGCGTGTACTCTCTCTCACACACACACACACACAGAAAACACAGCACCAAAATACAGAGGCAAATGCCTTCTTAGAAACTACTGCAAGCTCTCTCACCATGACTTGCACAAACAAAAGGTAATGTATTACACCATTACACAAAAAATACACTGAGGTCACTGTGCAATTATTTTCACATAACGTCATGGAATGGATGGAAAACGTGAGAGAATGCATGTGTTTGTTTATGTCAAAAGCAGATACGATGCAGCAGCAACCAAAGCCAAGCCTAGCATGTGCTTAGTGTGTGTTTTCCCTACAGGCATTTGACCAACAGTCATAATTATGATTCATGTCTCAGTAAACAGCCTTACATGTATGAGAATGTTTCTTACTGCCTAATATCAGGGTGTGGGAAAATACAGCAACATTACATATTGTGTGTGTGGGTGTGTTGGTGTGTGTGTGTGACTTTGGGCCTTAGTATAATTACTCTTGGTGACATACCTCACATGACTAATGAGTAGGATTTGGGCGCATGGCGGCTAGCTCATTTGTCACAGGGTGGTAGGTAAGGCTTCAGTGCCTTCAACTCCAATGGAACGCTGTTAAGGTCACGCTAAACGCTAATACAATGCTAGTGCTTGATTAATTTCTTGTGTTTGACGCGTTTCGAATAGAAGTCAATGCATCACAGTCAATTAGCAGAGATGTGTGAAATGATGTGTACTGAGGTCACGACTCCTTTTGTTGATGCTGTGGATTGCTGTATGTTTGGAGCACTGTGCTTCAAGGTTGGGCTGAATTAAATCAATTTGCACACAGAATGTCTTCATAGACAATTATTGGAGTGGCATAGAGCAACAGCAAATGTACACATGCTCACACGTCCAATTTCAACCCTGTCTAGCTTCTCACTCAATGTAAAATTCAGTATAGTAAATAGATTTTCAATGTTTTTTATCATTCATGGCTGATGAAACAACAGTGTTGTTCATAGCTTAGAAATAACCAAGCCCTCTGAGAGCAACACATTAACCACATGCCATGCCATTTTTTTTCACTAAAAACTATAAAAGTTCAAGTAACAACATAACCTACATGTAACAACTAAGTCTGAACATACATGTACTACATGGATATATAGTATACCACATTAGTTATGATAATGCAAAGGTATTATCATTTATACAGCTTGTTCAATTTTGTTGTGAATGTAGAAAATATAGCTGTTGAAATAAAGGGCTTACTTAACAGCATTTTACATTTGCAAACACAATGATCACCTTACAACATACAGCGTCTTAGATCTGCCCAGCCATTTGAAAATTATGGTTAATGGTTGCCGCCCCGTTGCCTGTGAACCACCTGTTGTTTGTAATAAACATGGCGAGGTGTGAATGCCCCTCAGCTGCCTGCATGGTTACTATAAGTCTAGCATAAGTATATATCTAGCATGAAGTCTATTTAAGAGGGTTCAGCATTTCAGGATATAAAGGTATTTTCACCAATGTAATTGTACCAAGACATTGACACCAATGATCAATATTTTTGTTGCACACTTGTTTTTACATTTTACAGAGTTAATTGACATTTCATTTGAAGGAGATACATCATTTCATTTTTAAAGCAATTTAATGAAAGAAAGGTAGAATAATAAATCAATATATGACAGTATCTAATAACTGAACCATAATAGTGTATGACAGAGCACTGAGAAAAATTATTACATATAATTTAAAAGAATTCAATAATAGCACCAACCATTACATTGAATGAGAAAATTGCTAGCATTTTGTCTTTCTAAACATGGCCCTGAATAAATAGGTTGTGCTGCAGGTTTCTTTCCATTGTGCTGATGTCAGAGCCCTTGTGGCTGGTAATGGTGACCCTGTAGATAACAGGTGTCATGTATGAAGGCCTATTAGGCCAGGCTATCTATTGTTACACATTTGAGTGACTCAGTGGTGGAGGAAGGGTCTGGATGCACCAAGGCCAGATAAAACCCATTGGGTGAGGGTACACAGTATGCTTATCGTAATGGCTTCTTTGACAAGTAGTCTTTTTCTAGGGGTCAGGAGGTCATGGGAGAAAAGAGAAAAAAAAAAAGGACAGAAACTGAACGCTCAAAATCTGTCTCAGATTTCCAGAATCTTACGTCAGCCATGGAACATAGTCAGGCACAGACATAAGTCTTTTTTGTTTATTTAAAAAAAAAAAAAAAGACTTCATGGTAAAAACAAAATTCCATCCTGTTTTTACAAAATTTAGAAGCTCAGATAAATCATGAAAAGGAAAGGAACAAATCACGTGGACATTTTAATAGATTATTTGGTATCAGTCCTCTATGTATTACACTAAAAGAAACAATATATTCATATCCAAAACATTGCATCAGTTTCATTATAGACATTGTATTGCTCTTGCTGCTTAGTTGGGCAAAATAGAGTAAAAGAAAAGAAAACCATTTGGAATAGAGTCATTATATTTGCATGAACAAAAATGCAAACAATAAGAAAACAGCAAATGGACTAAAATAGAAGCCAAAGGCTTTGCACTCCTTTGCTAACAAAGAACCTCTGAAACAGTGGAAGCACAAGGAGTCAAATGCCTCATGGAAGGTCAATATTCTGCTACTTTCCTTGCACCTTGGTGGCCTACTGCACAAACAGCAAAGTAATGGGATAAAGAGGCATTGATAGTCCTTCATGTTCCTTTCTATAGATACATCAAGTCCTTAAGGGGACAACAATACATGCAGTTGACAAGGAGGAAAATCATCAAGGTGTTCTTTATGGGGAAGATGTGGGCTACCCTCCATTCAGTCATCGCTCATCTTTGTACCTTCCATTGAAATGAAAGAACCGGATCACATTTGTAATGCTAATCCTGCCGGGCGCGGATGTGTATCTCTGTATGTATGTGCAACGGGTAGAATGTGTTGTTCTGTATTCTGCACACATGTTCAATCAGGACGAGGGCTTTGTGGATTCTAATCTCACACTTTGTGATCTCCAGATATCCGGGAGGAGAGGTGTGTGCACTGGAATGCGAGGCAAGTGATTGTCTCAATGTGACGAGAGGTTCAGCGGGAGATTTACATTTTTCTATTAGCGCCGAAAACAGCAGGACGTGACTCCGCAGAATGCGATTATCAGAGCCCGCTCTTGACCGCAGGTTGGAAGACTTTTGTTAGGTCAGTTTTCTTTACTGAATGTAACATTTTATATGTTTTTACACACGTGGCATTAACTTTTTCCGGCATGGGAATTATAACTCCATTCTCAAACCCTGCCTCACAAACACATTATTGTTGTTGTCATGAGGGGAGCCACCAAAAACAAATTCATTAAATTATGGATCCTGAACCATAGTATGAGACACATCAACATAATAATGACCATACAGCATCACAGTGCCACAGGACTAATATTCACCAAATGAAGGGAATGGAGAAATTCAGTATAGAAAAACAGTATAAATCTCAAAAATGGCTTAAGACTTTGGTTGATTGATGCATTGTGACATTCTTCTGGAGAGGCAGCTCATCATCGCTGTCATCAACAAAGTGTGTAATAGCCTGTTTCATGAAAAAGACAGTGTCTATCACATCCAGGCTTTGACAGGGCTTCTATGTATTTTGGGGCTTCGCAGATGGCCATTAGGACACGGCCGTGTGTGTGTGTGTGTGTATGTGTGTATGTGTGTGTGTGTGTGTGTGTGTGTGTGTGTGTGTGTGTATTCACTCTACATCCGCCTCTCATCCTCATCTATTAAGTTTAGAAGCAGGATGGTCGTTGTCACAGTGTCCGCCTCATGTTAGTCCACATCCACATCCATGTTAATCTCGGTGCTCAGGTTGAGGTAGAAGAAGGCATAGACGCAGAGCACGAAGAACAGGATCGCTGCAACGACCAGGAAGGCATCCTGAAAAAAAAAAAAAAGATAAATGCCAGTTTTGAGATTTGATATCTGCTTTATCATGAATATTCTTTCTGATAATTCCAGTTGCTTCCTCACACAGTAATATCTCAACGCCTTTGTGAGCTAATCAGCTTGCTCTTCTATTGTTCTTACCCATGTCTTGATTAAGTATTTGTCTGAGCACTTGTTTGTCTCTATAATATTTGTACCTGAGTGGTTCTGTTGGAATGCATTTCATCTCTTTCTGGTGCCACTGCGCTTTCTATTAGTGATGTACAGTATGTGTCTTGCTGCCATGTCCCTATGGTATTTCTTTTAATCTAAATTCACCGACCCTCATAAAGGCTCTTTGCTGGTTTGTCTTTGTGAATAAGAATCTATCATATTAGCTTGTCTTGTTAAATAAAGCTGAAACATTACAATTTTAAGTTTTGTTCATGGGCTTAAAAGATAAATATAATCATAGGAAGGATACACATATATTGTCCAGGTAAGATTAAATAAAGTAAACACGTTTTGTATTGTCACACTTCCATTTCAGTCATTAAAGTGAACTCAGAGAAATTAGTAATTAAGGATTTTAGCACAAAGATGCAAACAGTCCAAATGAGCTCAGACCCTTTTTAAACAAACCAGGTCTCCACAGTAGGTGGTCCAGCTTTGGTTCACTCATGAGTCCTCTTGCCGGTGCACTTCATTTGCACACTGATAACACCAAACACTCTCCGCTGATTTGAGAGGTTTACTTGGGGAAGTTGTTAACTGATGAAATGAAAGTGCAAGTCAGGTGACATTGGTGGTAAATATCTTGCAGTAAAATTAGAGAACATATAATTGCATAAAATATATGTTGAGTGTCCAATGTGTCAAGTCAAGGAAAAACGTAGTGTATTGAAGATTAATGATGGACTACAACAACTGTCAACCGGCAATAGTAAACATGTCATCCCCATGAATGATGAAGTCCGTCTGGGCCAGTCAGTAACAAATAAAGTACGTCACCTTGTTTTGAGCTGTAATTGTAGTTCCCCCATGGGCCAATCAGTGTAAATCTGAATGCTGGCATGCAGCGGTGAGATGCGTTTACCCAACTTTTGTCAAAGTTGTATCAGTGTTGGCTGAGATATTGTGAGTGACACATGGATGAGCGGATAAATGATCAGTGTAATATTGAAAATGTGAGAATGCAGTGGTGAAATGCATCATTACCCCAAGTTTCGGCAAAATCCAACAAATAAAACAGCGCCCCCTTAGGCCAATCAGTACAATTTTAAAAATGCTGGAACAAAGCAATGACACACATCATTGTCATCATGCATCCGAGATGGACGGACCACTGAATAGTCTGTCCCCCAATTTCACCATTTTTATCAATAACATTTATTCTTGGAAAGGATGTTTAATGCAGAAGTGTAAGTACTACAGCTAGTTGACTAATATTTAGATCTATGGGGGACAAAAAATTACCATTGAACCTATCCCAATTCCGGCTCATTCCATCCCCTGGACAAAGATTTTGACAACATTGTGCCACCCAAGGAATTCATAAGACCTTTTGGATCAGGTTGTACCTTTACTGTGTAGCTCAGATAGTCCAAAAGTGATGGTATGCCTTCATTTTGTGTTTATAGTTGTGTATAGTTTCCAACATAGAAGGGTGGTTAGATTTACCTTCTGGCTCAATTTACCCCACTATACCCTACATGGGGAAACAGTATTTGAATGGTGCACAATTAACCATTTTTGTTGTTTTAGCTTTTCAACTGATGCAGACTAAGTGGGCACAACCTGTGGGGTAAAATCTGGACAAACCCTAACCTTCCAAAATTTATCACAATTCAGAAACCAATCAGTGAATGACTACAGCGTTACAGTCAAATGATCTCTGCTCCAAAAAGAAAGTCAATCCTCACAGCTCTACTGCCATTTCTACTGAGAAGTTAAACTTTCTTCAACAAAATGGCCTATTTTTTTTTTTAGATTTTCTATTGGTTAATTGCCAAACAAATTGGAGGCTTTCCAGAGGAGTGGCATTCAACTTGAAAATGGGAATTTGGAGCACTCGTTCATTACATGGCGCTCACACGATTACAATCTTCATCAGCTGGAGTTTCATTAGGGCCACTCAGAGTATTGAACAATGCCAGTTATTCTTTATCAAGAGAACTCATTAGCAGTAAACTTTCTAATCAACACTGGAGAGCTTGGAGAGCTTTAAAAGAGTGCAGAGTACATTCTGATTGGAGATTATTCAAAAGGAAATATTTGATTTGAACATGGAAATCAGTTTAATATGGAAACTGGGCCACAACAGCAGAGGTGTTGTGTCATTTGAATTCACAACATGATTCTAATCCCGCAGAAACAGGGACAATTTTAATCCCTAACATATGATTTAGATTCCTATAGATATCTACACAATTTCATATATGTGCTCCAGGGCAATGCATAGTAAACTTCCTTTTCTGGATTCTTTAAGACACATGGGAAAAGAACAATTCAATCGTTTCCAACTCAATCAATTTGTAATGTTGCAGCACATATGCTGTGACAGGCTGAGGTGGAGTAAGGTTGTGATACTGTGAGAAAATGAAAAACGGGAAAAGGGGCCAACGAGACAAGGGAGACAAGACAGAGAGAAGCATGACAGAAAATGCATAAAAAATAAAATTGACAAGTTGAGAAAACATCATTTCAGTAATTGGCATAGACACAGGACACACACAGAGTGCAGTGCAAATTCAACCCACTGGCCAAATTGCAGCGAGAAAAACAGAGAGAAAGACAAAGAATGAAAAACAAGAGTTAACACTGAGAACGAGAGAGAAAACAAGTGAGAGATAAGGCTCTGCACAAACGCGGGGGCTAATAATAATTCCTCCCTGATGAAGGGGTGGGGGTGGGGTGACTATTAAAAGGCGTCACAGCGTCCGCAGCTATCTGTGTACAAGCTGTAGTGCCTAGTCATCAGCAGCATTGGTCTTCATTAGCCTCAGCCCACATTTATCTACTTCCCGGCAGCCTCCAAACAGCTTAAAGTCCCTGCTTAATTGGAAAACTTTTAAATTTCATGCACTTTAGTTTCATATATTAACCGCCAGGCTCCCACCGCTTGATTTACTTTTCTATTTTGCCCAGGCCTCAGAGAAAAGAGAATTGTTATCAAATCACAGAGGCTTGATTGTTTTCTTTTTTCCTTGTGTTCTCTCGCAGCTTTGAAAAACATGACAAAAAAAGTATTTGTAATTCTGTCAACAATGTCGCGAAGAAAATGTGTTGTTAAATTTGTGCCGTTGACGTGGGTGAGCATTTTGTTGCATCGGCACTGAAACAAGAAAATGCATGAAATGCATTTCAGAATGTTCTTTCTTTCCCTGCTTGGGTTTTAGCTTAGGGCTCTGAGTCGGAGAGAAACAGAACAGCTGGTTATAGTGACTCGTCTATGAAAACAAGCTGGAGAGGGGTTTTGGTGAAAACACTTGTGCTGTAGAAGCACCTGCACCTGATTGAGATCATTGTGCTGGAGGAGAGCGGCCCACTGTGTTGACTCTTGTTTTGTCTCACAAACACATTCATGTGCACACACACATGCCACACACCCACACACCCACACACACTGCCCCTCTCCCCACATTCTGATGGAGACCCCTGGATGGAACCCAAGCACATCATCATCTTCATCATGTGGCTCTCTAAGCACCGGCGGCAGCTGCAGCACACTCGGCATGCTGGGAGCTGGGTCCCTGTCACCCTGGCGACGAGCCACGGCTCAGCAGACGTCCCCTCATCTGGCGCGCCTTTTATTCTCCTCCTGGGTTTATTTGTGTTTGTGTGTATGTGTGTGTATGTGTGTCAGTGGCAGCCAGTCAGTAGAGTATGCCGTCTTACCCAAGCTTGCATTAAAAAAAACTTTAGAACATTTTTAGAATCATTTTCAATTCAATTCAATATTTGATGGCCCTAGATTCTGTGCAAATGCAGTATCCCTTCAATAAAAATATTCCATTTTAACAGTCTCTACTGAAGTTTTACTTCTGCCGAGAAGGGGCGGTCTGAAATGGCACCATGAGCCCATGCTATATGTGCATGCGTGTGCATGTAGCGCAAAAGAACTGAAAAGAGCCAGGGTGGGCGTCTGTCCCACTGGTCTGACTTCCTTCTGCTCCATCAGTGCCAGTTCAGTAGAAAAGTGAGCTAGATTAATGAGTAGGTCTACTATGTGATGACGATACTATGATTACAACTGAGGAACAACATGGAAATTCTATATTGATATCAGTTGCACTTAACCAAAAACTGAAGGTCAGTGAAATTCCTTCTGGCTGGTCAATTGGAGCACATGTTT
Source organism: Centroberyx affinis (assembly GCF_046629955.1). NCBI lineage: Eukaryota > Metazoa > Chordata > Actinopteri > Beryciformes > Berycidae > Centroberyx > Centroberyx affinis. The sequence continues at coordinate 56,043 of NW_027279523.1, forward strand.
GACTACAGTCATGTATTGTGGTGGTTTTCTGTTGCAAGTAGTTTAGATGATGCTCTCAGGTCTCTTTCAAATATGTCACAAAGGCTAAACTGATATACAGTATTTTGACACACACCAATATCGGTTATGTCAACCCATACACACCTGGCGGCGTGGTGCGCCAACAACAACCTGGCCCTCAACACCAAGAAGACCAAGGAGCTCATTGTGGACTTCAGAAAGACCAAAGGCTGCACACACACCCCCATCCATATCAATGGAACAGAGGTTGAGCGTGTCACCAGCTTTAAGTTTCTGGGTGTCCACATCTCCAAGGACCTCTCTTGGACCCTCAACACCTCAACCCTGGTCAAGAAGGCACACCGGCGTCTCTTCTTCCTGAGGAGACTGAAGAAAATCCACGTCTCCTTAGATCCTGGTGAACTTCTACCGCTGCACCATCGAGAGCATCCTTACCAACTGCATCACAGTTTGGTATGGCAACTGCACTGTCTCAGACCGTAAAGCACTGCAGAGGGTGGTAAAAACTGCCCAACGCATCACCAGTACTCCACTCCCTGCCATAGAGACTGTCCACCTCAAGCGGTGCCTGCGGAGGGCGTGCAGCATCGTCAGGGACACCTCACACCCCGGCCACAGACCGTTTGCCCTCCTCCCCTCTGGGAGGCGCTACAGGAATCTACATTCCAGGACCAGCAGGCTCAGGAACAGCTTCTTCCCCTCAGCTGTCACCTTACTGAACTCTGCACCACGGTGATAGCCCCCATCCCTGGATACCTCCCCATCCCCCCACTCCACCGGTACCCCTGTGGCAATAACCAGTTCTTCATGCATAACTTTTGACAGAACCTTTTTTACTCTAAATCTTTGCAGAAGATTTTCAGTGGGTTTCTGTTTGCATTTGTACTGTATGTGGGTGGCAGAGAGACATCAGCTACAACCAAACGCTGGTACATTTGGGCTGTGGTTGGCAAGCTTGTCTCATCTAGTGTAGCAGCCACAGTGACAAATAAGCACCCATCAGGTTATATTGCATGGATGATTAAATAAAGTGGCTGGTTGCTTGGTGGAGGTAAAAATTGCCATATCACTGTATTATCCAGGAATCAGCAAACACCAGCAAACCTTTATTGATAGCCTACACTTCTATACGTTCATGCTCATCCCTCCAATACCTTCTGTGTCATATAGCCTTTAGTCACCCTGCATGGCATGATCTGGCAAAGATCTGATAAAAAATTATAGGTAATTAGGTAGCTGAATCTTTGTCTGCTGATTACCTTGAGTAAAGCAAACAGGGCTTTTGTATAACCAGTCAGGCTCATGGCCTATGTCGTATCTCTCTCCTGTCTCATGACTCAACATTGTAAAGTGTCCAATAAAGTAGAAATTCCATTAAAATTGCCTAATCTTAAAAAAAACAGGCAAATAAATGACAGGCAGGGTGGCTGTGGAGCCATTTGGATAACCTTGTATTGTGTTTTAACACAGCTGTATTGTTCCACATTGGCAGCTACTGTGTCCTTTGAAGCAGCCTACTATAAATTAATTGTCATGAAAAGACCATAAAAGCTACGAGTTCCCATACGCTATCTGTCAACACTCATAAGCAACTTGGAGGTGTGAATGAGCCTCATAAACCTAACGGCCAGCACAGATCCAACACGACTCTGCTGGGAGGCTGAAACAGACACCATGGTCTGGATCCAGGTTTTCAGCACAGCATCTCTGTTTCTCTGTCACACTGCTTGGTACTTTTTATTCACGAGTTTATCAACCATGATTCTGGTATTGAAATAATGACTGTGCCTTGTAATTAGGCTACCTCCTCCAAGACATGACAGAGAAATAACAGCTTCATGACTCAAATGTAAAATGTTATACTGGGCAAACTTGCTAGACAGCTTGCTACTTAAAGCTGAATGGAAGTCTACCCGACACTTCTCTCATGCTACTACGCGAAAGGGTCAAAGAGATGGGGTGGCATCATGAAAAGACTAAATACAATTTCTAGTAATACTTTCCTTATACTGTAGCAATTCTTGGCAACAAAAAACAATTCCTGTCTTATTTAGTCTTCCTCGCCTCCCAACATACATTCACAAATGACAGCTGGAGGATACCCAAAGTCATTATCTGTAGCCTCCATCCTCTGCCAATTCCATAAGCGTTTTTTTCAACTTTCTAGGCTCAGCGGCTAAATGAGACCCAGGGAAAACAGTGGAGAACCGAACAGAAGGCTAGTGTGCCAATTAGACAAGGCAGCAGGCTTGTTTCCTGTGCTGCAAGCTAGTGTGGTAGAGCTACTTTGATGGCACTTCTTCTCTGGGCAACCCAAGAGGAGACTTCAGCAGACTCACTGCCAGTTTCTCCCTCTCCGCTGTACTGACCCCATGCCATCCAGCGCCCAGGGGAGCTGGAGAGGAAATAGGCACACACTTGCATGTAGGCACACACACGTTGCTTCCATAAACACACAGTGACTCAGTGTGCATAAGCACATGCACACATACAGCAGGTGGCTGGGTTCCGCCACTTCCCAGGTCAACATTTTGTGCAGCTCGACAACTGATCACTGTTCTGGGAACAGCAGTGATCTCTCTCTCTCTCTCGTTCTCTCTCTCTCTCTCTCTCAATCTATCCATCCTTTCCTCTGCCAGCTTACCCAGCTTGCCCCTGCCACCAGGCTAGCCCCGGGACAGCCTGCCCTGGCGGCTGCCAGATTCTCCGTGCCCGCCTGTCTGCTTGGCCCCTCCGAGATGCCAGCTGCATCTGAGACCAGCATCTCCCCTACCACAAACACATGGTGAGGAAGAGAAGAGAAGAGAAGAGAAGAGAAGAGAAGAGAAGAGAAGAGAAGAGAAGAGAAGAGAAGAGAAGAGAAGAGAAGAGAAGAGAAGAGAAGAGGAGAGGAGAGGAGAGGAGAGGAAGAGAAGAGAGAAGTCCCTACATTATCCAACAACATGCCCATATAAAAAATTATAAACCCTAGCCAAATCGTCTCTGTCACCCAAAGCTTCCAAGATTGCAAAGGGGCTTTCTACTGTCATCACAGAACTGTGTAAAAATCACAACTTTATACAACGTTAAAAGGACTCAGTGGGGAAGCAAGCGTGACCAAATATCCATTACGTTTGGACTGAATTTCAATCGAACTCGGGGCCGAGAGGTCTAAGTCAGTTTAATATCCTCGTCCCAGAGGTATTTTTAATCCGACCTCTGAAAATTCCTCTCGTCTTGGGCGTGAAAAACCTGAATTATTCATGAGCATTATCAATATTTCAAGATATGGACTAATCTAATTGGATTAAAGACGTGCTTAATGAGGCCTTGCGTGTCTAAGAGATGCATATTTTAAAACCTGACCATTTCTCCAAGTGTTTAATCCTCGCTATTTGTGAACGCTGTCCTACAGAATTGGAAGATCATTTAGAACAGTGAAAAAAACAAGTAAGTACTATTAACATAAATATATTAACATATGATTTCTTCATCATGTGTATTGTCTGCCAATTGAAGCTTGATCATCAAGGTTATGGGCTTTTGTGATACTGTAAACCGAACCAACTTTGAAATAAGGGAAAATAAACACATGCAAAAAACAGCACTAGACGTGGCTGAATTATATTTCCTTACAACAGATTTTTCACTTTATACAGTTTCAGATCGCTGAGTATTTCAATCTAGTCCGATGGCCTCTTCAATTTCAAAAAGGATTTTGAAAGCTGCAGTGGATTCACAAGTCATTCCACTGGCGAGGGCTTGTTGAAATAGCAAAGCAAAAACTAGGAACACCCCACTCTGTATGGTCAAATTGTTAAACAGTAAAATAGTTTATTAGTAAGCCCACCCGCATGAGGAAAAGCATAAATAGCAGAGCCACACTTGCCAGAGTGATAAACGCAGAGTCATCCATCTTGTCTGCACAACAGCCTCTAATCGCTGCAGTGTGACAATGCAAGGATGTTCCTCACCCCCGAGAGAGAGCAAAACAGAGAGACGGAGAGAAGCACTTTTCTACCCTAGCAACACCTCCTCCCTCCCTTCCCCATCACCCCCCCCTTTCTATCTTTTTATCTCTTGCTTATTCATTTTCCCTTCTTTTTCTCTCTCCCTCTCCGTCTCTCCTCGTCCCTCTCCACTGCTCCATCTCCATCTCATGAATATGGAACTTGTTGAATTTAATTCCTCCAAGGAATTCCATTTGTGTTGAATGGTTGTCAATTATATCTCCTCCTTTCTATACTCAATGTAGACTACTGTAAACCTGCTATGGAGGACTCAGACCCCATATTATCCCATTCCCTCCTTCCCCCAATGGTACTTGTGTCGCTACTTATGTGGATCTTCAAGGAACAGGATGGGCATCTGCCGGCATAGCAACAAGAGTCACATAGTTTCAGGTGGAATCCATGACACTGTTTACAATCCCAAAAGAAACAAAGGTCTAAGGAGGTGGGATGAGAGTTAATTCTGGGGTATAAAATTGTACCTATAGTGAGAGATACACTCAAACAGGCAGGTAGTTAGATAAATGAATCGAAGATGGTTGGCAGACAGACACACAAGCAGAATGACAGATGGGCCAAGACAGGAAGGCAGGCAGGCAGGCAGTCAGGCAGAAAAGCAGACAGAGTGGGAGACAGACAGAGAGACAGAAGTACTCCCAAGGAGAGGGAAAGTCCAGGCCAGTCTCACCCTAAATCCAGTAGAACTCTTCTTTGCCTCAGCCTTCAGTCGCGTGGCCTTCAGTGCCGACTTGGTCTTTTTGTAGTCCTGCTTACCTGGTAGAGAGAAGAAATTAAGGGTTCTGAAATAACATGACCCCAATAATATCTGATTGTCATTTCTGAAATTGCACAGACATCACTATCAAAGCTGTAAACAGACAAGAGCATTCTGATTTGCTTCCCCCGGAGGAAACGTTTTTGTAGTTGATGATACTGTAAATATCAGTATGATGTGGAAAAACACAGTTTCTGTGTGTGTCAGGTGCTCCTGGAATTCCAAAGCCAGGATCCAGCTGCAATCCATATATTTTATTTTCATTCATATTTATTCATTAACCAAATGATAATTTGAATGTTGCAAGTCATGGGACTAGTGTGTTCCTCTGATGGGGCAGTTTGAGGTCCGTTAGCCCGTGTTTATGTGAGTAAGGCAACTCTCTGCTACTATTGGCCAGGAACATTCTAGGCTAACGATAACCAGTCCCTTGAATGGCAAAATGTAATATTGTCACATGGTTAACACGATGATATGAGAGAAACTAAACTAAGAAACTTATGGGGCTACACTGAGGCTTTGAATTTCACCTCCACAACCAAATCTGCCCACATGTAGTGCTCTTTGTCCCTTTCTAGCCTGGGTTGTGCAGAGTTCACCTGTGCTTGGTTGCCTCCCCATGGGCTCAATTCTGAACTGGCCACCTGGCAAAGTATTTGTGTGTGTGTGTGTCTGTGTGTGTGTGTGTGTGTGTGTGTGTGTGTGTGTGTGTGTGTGTGTGTGTGTGTCTGTTTCGCATGAGGCAGAGCAGGCTGTCTCGGTCTAATTAGAAACAAACACACTGCAGGAAAAAGAACTTTGCTAACAATAGGGTGGAAAGGCAACAGCTTGCTGAACAGTGTGTGTGTATCGGTGTGAGTGTGTGTGTGTGTGTGTGTGTGTATGTGTGTCACCGAGCCCAGGGTCAGCCTCAAGGTTTTCTCAGAGTTGCTGATGTGACACGCGGGGGCCACTTCAAGTTGCTACTCCCAGCCAATTAAGCCTCATTTACATCGAAACGGTGAGCAAGGGAAGGAGGAAGGGAGGGAGAGAGGAAAGAACGTGTCCTTATCAGTCTGGAACGGGCGTGGGAGAGGAAAAGAGTGAAAAATGAGCTTGCAAGAGAGGTGTGTGTGTGTGTGTGTGTGTGTGTGTGTCTGTGTGTGTGTGTGTGAGCACATTCGCGGGTCCTCAGACAAACGGACAGGGCTGCACGCCACTGAGTATCATGTCTCCTGGGGAACAGAAGTTCTCCTCTCCTCCTTCTGGGGACAGCGATGGAGGAGAAAGGAGAGGACCATTAGCCTGGCCTTAAGCTGCTGCTCTGTCTCACTACACACACACACACACACACACACACACACACAGTCTCTTTCTCACGCCATCTCACTTTCTCGCTCCCCCCTGCCTTCTTTTCCCAGATCTCTCACTCTGACTCGATTCCTTCTTCATGTCTCTCCTTCTCTCTACTTCCATCCCTCCTGGTCCCCGGCTCCTCCTCCATCTCCCTCTGACTCAGTGGAGGGCTAATAGAAATGGGGAGCGTGTTGCCAGGAGCAGACAGTGAGCTAGTGGGAATTCATTAGGAGGGCCACTGGATGTCTCCTCCACTTGTCAGAAAGTGGAGAGGGGAAAATTTGATTGGAGGGGCCTCAGGTCGCTCACCATTCACAGAAATGGTGCAGGGATTTTCAAACTGCAAATGGCTGGCTGTGATAATGTAGACTACAGGAGCCTACACGAAATACTAAGATTTCCATGTCCAAGAAAAAATAGGTAGCAGCTGAATACATTATGAATAGTGTAGAAAATGACCTGAGAAATATACACGAGACAGGCTTGATTTATCTGATCTTGCAAGTAATGTGAAGAGGAGACAATTTCAGCTTAATTGGCTTCACACGGCTGTGATAAACACAGATTTGGAAAACCAATTTAATGACTGATGCATTATGACATCTGTATTTTGCAGGTCTGTAAAATGTCATTTCACTATTTTTCTTTTTAAATACAAATGTCATTTGTTACATTTGTATATAAAATATACTGAAATATCTGCTAGCATCCGGGATATTTTTAGGACGCAGAGATGGCATTTGCAAAATCAATTTATTTTTCCACCGATTAGGGCAGATTTGTGCTGTGATAATAGACAGATGTACAGTACAGAGCTGCCGGGGGACACTTGGGAGGGGGGGGGGGGGGGGGGGTGTCAGCGTGAAAATGTATACTCTGTTTTGTAACCTGTAGCCACTGTTTAATCATTCGTAGTCTCAGTTTTAAAACCCATGCCCACGGTTTAACAATCTGTTCTGTTTTGATACTCATGTGCATATTTTGATACTCATTAGCAATCCATGCCCCTTCCTGCAGAGACCATGGATAGGCAGTGATAGCCAGAGTAATACTGGAAGTTATTTGGCATTCAAATTTAAATTGTAGAATTTGTAACCTTTGGAAAAAAGAAGATTAATTAACTACTGTGGTTTACACAACACAGAATTGAATTGAATTGGATACTCAGGGGAATCTTTATCATTACATTAAATTTGGAGTGTAAATAAATGCAAAAAGATTACATTATGGTACATGAAATTTCCTGATGAAAGAGCGCCTTATAGACTACATGTTTAAATGCACTTTTACAAGATAGTTGTCATGCTTCTAAGTTGGTTCTGTTTTTTGGGTTTTATCACCCACCTTTCATTTTTCAGCCTGAAATGTACCCATCCATAAGGCATTATTTTATTAGGAAAGGAAACACAAAGCACCATAACATAACACCTTTTTTGGATCAATTTTACAGTTACAATTTATTTTTTGATATTTACACACAAAATACTTATTTATTCCTTTCTCTTTTTTCAAAGAGTGCTATTATTCTGATTTCCAAATAGCTTAACCTCCACTATTATTCCGGTATTATTCTATGGCGAAATTGACACAGCTCATGTAACAAAGTTCATTTGCTGCAGCAAAAGTTACTTTGAGAGTGTGAATTATTAATCCAACATTATTAAATCCAACACAGCTTTCAAAACAGAGTACAAATTCCACACTGACTTTTTTTCCCCACCAAGTGCACCCCAGGTGCTCCACACAGATGAGACTAATTAATGATTAAAAAAATAAATCAACTGTCATAAGTCCTCTAGTACAAACTAGTACAAAAATATGTATCTAGTCACGAACCATGGAGGTTCAAAACTGGAAAAGGTCTTTCTCTCCATGGCCACTTTCTCTCCATCACAAAATTCAAAGTTTCCATTTATCTGAATCCCTTGAAAAATACAGATGTTTCCAAGAGAAGAAAAACTTGGAAAACAAAGTTTTGAACACTGAAATAGTATTTCTCAAAAGAATATTCATGGATGCACCACTAACAGTTTTCTGGCTTTCAAACATCACACCATTTCTTTAAAAGATATAATCCATCTATTTTAATAACACATTTCTTAAGTTGTCACCAGTATTTTCTAATGAATTTTGACACATTTGTTGAGGGAGTATGTCTAATTTGCAACAAGATATAATTTGATGTATTTTTGCCCATCGCTGGTTTTAACAAGCAACAAAGCTACTGTAAGTTAATGCAAAATATGAGCATTTACATCTCCCACAAACCGCTTCCAAAACACACACCTGTGCTGTTTTCTGTTGTGTGTGGGAAAGTGAGACTAATCTTGTTCCAAGTCTACATGGAGAGATTATGTTTCTATGCAAGATTTCATCACAACCCAATACACCCATAACCATCTGGTAGGAATCAATACTTAATTGCAGCAAAATCAAAATAATTACACCAAGTAGGAGTATGAATTGTTGATATGGAAGAGAAATGCCAGAGAATTACGCCCGGCTGTGTAAAGTATTGTAATGTTGTTGTATTACAGCACTGTACTTTTTAAAGCCTCATGTTGTCTTTCTCCTGTGGGTCTGGAGCCTGCACAAATACACACACACACACAAACACACACACACACACACACACACACACACACACACAAACACACACACACACACACACAGTGAGTCCTGATGATATTGCATTGGGCTTAAGAGCACTCCTATTAGTCATTGTTGTTCCACCCCCTGCTGCATCGGCACTGTAGACAGTTCCTGTCACCCATTATCTACCTGCGCTGGGCTACACACCGTCCTCCCATCCCTCGCTGCCTCTGCCTCCCACACTGAAAAGGCATCACTGTCCTCCTGTACAGCGACGACAATGCCGTGTCTCAGAGGAACATTACCCCTTGTCAGGCAGCCTCGAGCGCCTGCTGAGAGGCTCCCCTGAGTGTGCCTTTCATTGAAGTCGTTGCTGATTTCACGTCAAAAGGACAAGTGAAAACTGAAAGTGGCCCTCTCCCCCCGCGCTGCTTACGTTCCCTTGGATGTGCGTTTTAGATTTCTTCCTTGCTCGTTTGTCATTGGGTCTATCTGCAAATGCCGTTTGATTAAGAGACTGAAAGGGAATGAGTTTTCTTTTTGAGCTATTGTTCTGCTTAGCATAACGAGACAGGTAGGGGGCATTAGCTAATATTAGCTACATGTGATTGTCTGAGCACTTGACAAAGGGAGGGGGGGAAGGTCTACGATTTGTGTCACACTTTGCAATTAAAAGCCAGTGGAAACAGAACGGGGTGGGCATCTAAGACCACTGCAGTTTGTCTGATTAAAAAGAAAAAGGAAAATAGGCAGCTGTACCCTCATTTGTTTTTTTACCCATCTGATTATACTATATGTGGACTCTAAATCCACCAGTTTCATCAAATAGTTACATTGTATAGAGATTTAAATATTCCATGATGTAATGTTCAATATTCTAATGGGCTCGACAGACATGGAGTGATCAGCGACAAGAGCTTCACGAAACACAGTGACTCCCGTGTGGAGGGTCATCACAATCTCACAGCTCTATACCAAATGATTGCATCTAGCAAGCGATGGTTGCCATGGAAGCAGACAACAATCCTTCCACTTGTAGCAAAAACCAAAACATCAAATGGCAAATGTAACTACTTGCGTTTTCATTTATTATACATTTTTAAGCTACCGCTATTATCTATTATCAACTTGTAGTATACACCTGTCAATTGCATTTAAATTTCAGCCATGGATCAGATAGAAGATAATTGCTTCAGTTATTTGAACTGATCGCTAGCCACAAACTTGAGACACCCACTCTGTTACAGACAATTTCCCAAGACGCTGCTTTTTTGTTGATGTCTCTGCAGATATGTTTCCATATGTCAAATAACTCGCGGAAAATCAGCCACTGCAACAATAAGTTGTTCTCATGCTGCAATTACCAACACAGTATGCAAATATCACATTGAAAAGCCTCCACTGGTGTTGGTCACCTCAAAAGTTGAATACTTTTTTTGCTACTCTGTGGCATCGTGTCACATCGTGTCACATGCCCGCATGTGCATGTGAACGTGCACCAGCACAAAATTTCACAAGATCGCGCATCACTACGCAAAGAAGAATCCTGCAAATCGTCGCTTGTCACTCACCTTTCTTTGAAAATGAATGAAACGCTTGTGATATTGCCTCCAGTATATTGAGCCCATAATATGCTGCCTTAAAAAATAAATAGTTAGAAGGGGTAAGAAGACAAATCCCAATCACTGATTAGCTCTTCCAAATATGCCACTTATCCATTAAGATGTTTTTATTTAACCTGGGCCAATGTTTCTCAAACACTGGGCCGGGGACTGGAGCCTCTCCCCTGAACGCCATTATGTGACCTCTGGCCAGGTTATCCTGTAAGGAAACAGTCCATTCTGTACTATTATTATAAATTGAGTAATACATTGAGTCTTTGTATTAATAATGTCTCCTGATGATAGCATTATACCATTTTTTGGTCCCCTGGACCACTGAAAAAGCCAATACTGTAATGTTCACAATTCTACCATACTCAAGTGTCATGGGGGCAACATGCCAACAAGCCCAGGGATGACTGTGTCAAGGGAAAAACTGACATAGCCGAGGAGGTCTAGTTTGTGTGTGTATGTTTGTGTCTGTGGAGACTAGCTGTCCTGCGTATGTACCAAATGTAGAGTGATGGGGTGATTTGGATGGACAGCCCGCCGCCCTGTCCTCTCTAAGAGCCCTGGGACAAGTCGGGCAACACATTGACAGCGTGTCTGACAGTTCCCCATGCTTTGCTTCTGTGTCTATTTGGCATGGCGGCCAAATAGTCAGTGACCACATGGTGCGGATCGCTGGCATCTGCCAGGATGCGGGGTAGCGGAACTGGAGGGCTGATGCCAGACGCACGGGAGACATTTGTGCCTTGTCGCTCGCATCACGTCAGGGGAGGAGAGGGTGGGGAGGAAAACTCTCAGGTGGCAGGGGAGAACCTAGACATACATGTACAACACACTGTGACTCAAAATGTTGGCCACAACAGTCCATTTTTGGCTAGGATTTATGATAGTGATTTTAGGCATAGATGGTCATCTTCCACTTTTTGTCTTGAAGACACACTACCAGCTAGTCCTTATAGGAAATCTATGTCAGATTTATAAACTTGTTATAGCATCTAAAAAAGCTCATTGAAGATCATCCTCCCAGATAGATCAAGGAAAACAAACCACAGCAGTAGAGCTTGATCATATACTCACCGATACAATTGGTTATTGCACATCTTACAACCACAGTTTGGGATCTTTCACTTCCATATAAATTTCTCATGTTTAATTGCAAGACACATCACTTTGTACTGATCTTGATCTTCTATATAATGAAATGAAAAAAACAAAAAGCCTTCTAAGGTCAATAAGTACTGATTTGCCATTCTGTATCTCCAGTGCCTTTGCTTGGGCAGAAATATTTCCCTAGTTTGTTCGGTGAATAGTGGCAATCATTACTCAAGCACAGTGACCAATGGCACTTAAAAACACTATTGCTTCTCCTTTTCCAAGGGTAGCTCAGCACAGTCAATTATAACAGGCCTAATAATAGTATTTAAAAAGGGTGTTTCAACAGCGGCCCCTTGACTGCCATCCAAAATGACAAAAGCACTCCAGCATAGACGACGGTGCAGCTCAACAACCAGCACGGACGGCTTCTGACGGGTCATGAATTATCCACCCTATTACGATTTCAAATTACCACGTGTGGCTCATTCCATCTCTCAGAAGACATGGCCCCATGCTATTTTTGAAGACTTCATTTTCCTCTCCGACTGCCTTTTTTTCCTCTCTCTGTTTTCCGCCTTTGCTGTTAAACAGCGGTTCGCTGAAATTGCCTGATGGCCATTCTTTTCAAATAGAAGGAAAAATGCTAGAAATTGAGGGGGTGGAAGGACGTGGAGGTAGAGAGAAGACTAAAGTGTCCCTGACCCCTGTGTTACATATTTTTGAATTGATGAGATGTGGAGAGGGAGAAAACACTAAAGGGGGAGGGGAGAAAGGAAAAAAAAGAATATATTCTGCACCGCTGGTAGGGGATGTGGCGGTGGGAGATGAGCTTGTTGTGTTATGTCTGTCTCTCATTTGGTGAACCTGCCGGGTTTTACACAATGGCTGGCAGTTAAGGGATATCTGTGGGCTAAATAATCCTATTCTGCTGTCACAATATGAAAAGACACGCAACTGTTGTGCTGCTTTATGAGACTCCAGCCCTTGTAGCTCAGTAGAGTAAACAAGATAGAGAAATTACTCAATAGGCTATCATGCGCCAGAGAAAGACAAATATTGCTATCGGTGTCAGTTTGACAATGACATCTTTTTTTTCCTTTATACAAATAACATGAAAATAAACATCCGCAGATAATGTTGCTGCATAGAATTACAAATTCTTTAGCAATGACCAACAACATGACACTTATTCCTGCATCTTACAAGACTACTTAGTCACACTGCATGTGCATAATATGGCAGTCTTGGGATCCAAAGTAAAAGCTGTAGGCCTATGAGGAAAACACGGCTTCCCTTTGTGTTTGCTTCTGTCATAGCTGTTCACAATTTTCCAGCTTTGCCATTGGCGACCTTTTGGTTTCGCTCCACAAGAAAACAAAAACAAAAAAACATGATCTGAGCCGTGATGTTCAAGCAACCACAGCTGGCATGCTAAAGGGGACCAAACTCATGATTGATACCAACCATATTGTCTTAGTTAGGTCTTTGTGATGTAAGGGGAAAGATGAGGAAACAAAATACCCCCGGATTAGAGTGGTATTAAACTTTGACAAAACAGCTTCTGACATGATATCAAAGGGGCAGTTTTTTAAGCGTGGAATTCACTGTCCGTCAGTAACGTGACCTCAAATGCTGCTTGTTCGCATCCTCCCTAAGCATAATTACTTCCAGGCCTTGTATCCTGGCTCTCATCCAGTGAGTCTGGTTTAAGTTCCCATTCAATCCAATACAAATTGGAAATGTTTCCAGGACTATGCAAAAATATGCTGCTAATTCTTGCATGGCCAATGTTGATCAAGGTCCTCGGAAGAGACGGGTTGTTAGGCAGTTTGAGAGATATGTGAAACCACTGGAGAATTGGACAATGCAACACACTATCATGTGTGACTCATAAAGTAAGGCATTAGTCTGTTTCCATGAAAGAACACTAAGTTGAATACTAAGCTGTGGTGAGATAGCTTACATCAAGCAAACAAAACAATCAAAACACTGAGCCCAGTTACCGAAAACACAGCCTGAACTAAAATAATAGAATAAGCTACTCTTCTATTTCTTTGCCTCTGGATAGAAGGTAGCCAAGGTAAGTAGCCAAGGATCAGTAGGGGAGGGAGGGAGTCTCACTTACCAATCTGTTTTCGATACTGATCGACTGGTAAGTTGGTCGCACTGGCATCCTTCTTCCCCATCCTTATTTCCTCGACCTGAGAGGAAACGAGAAGAAAAAGAACCTTCTAAGTGAGAGAGATTTTGCAGCTGAAACTGGGTCTCAATGTTACACCTCATCATTTAGTTTAATCAAATACAGATATGATGCCATTCCTGTTACCGTAGACTGAGATAACCTGTAAAATTTGCAGGATGGATTCAGGTTAATTCACAATCATATATACAGGGGAGTAGTCAGTTTTGATCAGGCAGATGGTTTATCTTTCACATGCATCTGCTAGACATAATTAAATGAATTCTCACCACCTTCCATGTGTGTTACGTTCACAGTATGTGCACTTCCTATCCATCTCATTTAGCCTAACACCATGAGCTCTCTTTGATTACCTTGACAGCTCAGGGGGGAGATAAAAAGAAAAAAGAGCAAGGAAAAGTATAAATAATATTACCGGGTTCCGCATGCGCGCGTGTGTGTCTATGTCTGTGTAAGAGAATGAAAGCCAGCCTGTGTGTTTGTGCATGTATGTATAAGTCAGGGTGTATGTGCATGTACATTGACAAGAAACACCTACATATCTTATCTGTATAGCACTTTTCTTAACAAAGTTGCGAAGTGCTAAAACTGAATGTGTCCGTTTCTTGCATCCATCCAATGTTCTTGTTCCTCAGTGAGCACTCTGCTCTAAATTCTGCCCAGGCTCCCTCACAACACTGCATCAATCAATACCGTAGCCTTTTGTTTAAAATAGTGGAAAAAGCGAGTATGAGTCAAAGGGCAGGCCTGTGCTTTCTGATGATATTGAAACCCTTCTGACCTATTCTCTGGCTGAAAGATTTGAGCAGAACGACCTTGGGCCCACCCATCTGCTTTGACAAATAATCCTCAGCATTCTGCACAAGACATCAGCCGAGGCCTGCAGGTTCTAATGAAAATGATTATCATAAAAGAAAGAGAAAAGTGTGTTTGCGTGTGATAGAGACAGCTAGAGAGTGTAGTAGAGAAAACGTGTGCACAGGTGCACACAGGGGAAAACAGAGAGACAGAGAGGAAAAAGAAAAAGTATCTATGCGCATCCGAGAAGAACAAGAGAGTGGTGGAGAGTCTAGAGGTGTGGCCGGGGAATAGAAGAGAGAAACTGAATTAGCATGTTCAAGAAGCGTGGCTGGCTGCCTGTGCTGACTGATACCTTCTCCTGGGAGACTGCTGCCTTGGGAGCCCTGAATTTTACCTTACTCTAAAAACACTATTTTCAGCTACATTTCAAACACCGTTACTGCCAGCGCAGAAAGAGGATGTATGCACAGCTATTGTTCTCCGGTGGTTGGAAACCAAAGAGTCAGCAAATTAAAAAAAAAAAAAAAAAAGGAAGCAAGAAGAGGACAAAAGGAAGAGAGGAAATTGTCCTAATGTAATGTTTACAATAGGACAAAGTAGGCTCTCAGGGTTGCAGGCTATTTTGCACTGCAGCACCACTGCTCACACTGGAGAGGTACTGTATACCCACATTGCCCACAGCAACACATTTGAAGCCTCCATCATCACCCACGGCCATTACACTCTGAAATTCCTACAGACTACAAAACTTTTCATCTGTGGGTGTGGGGGAAAACACAGGCGAAGAGAAATGTTGGAAGCCTAATGCTGAAATGACTGCTCTTCTTCATTAGCACTTTGCTGTATTATTGTGTCTTAAGCTTAAGCTATGTGCATGAAGTGCACTACCAGTCATACGCATTGTTCTTTATATTCACTATTTTCCATATTTTAAAATAATAGAAAAGACATCAAAACTATGAAATAACACAAATGGAAGTATGCAGTGAGCAAAAAAGTGTTAAACATATCAAAACTATCTTATATTTTAGATTCTTTGAAGTAGCCGCCCTTTGCCTTGATGGAAAGGCAAAGGCTTTGGAAAGAAATTCATACAGTGGCATCAACTTCACTATTTATATTTGTCTAAAAAAAACAAATTCCATGCGTTTAAGTATAAGCCTTTAGATCAAAATGGCTTTAATCAGGTGCATCCAAACTTTTGACTGGTAGTGTTTGTACAAGGCTGATGTGGCTGATTTGGTCCTTTACAGTAGCCTACATATTTAGCATAATCTCAATCTATACTAAAACTACGCCTGGCCAGTATGTATCACAGATTTTATTTTGGGGCGGCCGGATGGCCTACTGCTTAGTGAGGTCATTCCTGCCGCAGTGTCCTTGAGAAAGGCACTTTACACTATTACTAATACCAGGGCGCCTAACTAGCTGGCAGTCCATGTATCACTACTAGAGGGTGAAGAGTGAATTTACCCCCTTGAATAAAGTGCATCAGTCAAAAAAGTTGTCAGTTTTTCATTTGCTATCCTCCTACATAATTAAATTTCACTCTAATATCTATCTATCTATCTATCTATCTATCGCCTAATAGGTGTGGGAGTTGGTTTTACGGCCTCTACTTTGTGACCCAAAATACCCACTGTAAAGGCAAACTGCACAGATGGGGGGATAGGGAAACCAGGGATAATGTATGCAAAATGGTTTCCCTGAATAGAGAAGGTATGTTCATGCTGACAAATCAGGAGCATATTAGCCAAGTAATCTGTAAGTGAAAATAATTACATGCAGCTTTTACAGCAGGTTAGTAGGTTTGGGGCTTTTTTTTTTTTTTTATCTATGGAATTATGAGCTATTATATATTACGTCTATCTGTCAGCATTGTGAGAAATTATAGGTCTACACTGTAGTTTGAAACCAGCTGCAGCTAATGACAAGTTAAGGTTTCTGAATATCAACGAAGATGTCATGCATTTGTGTTAGGCTTTTCATCTGTCTACACTCCTATTAGGGATTAGGGACGCTAACGTTTTCAGGATTAATGTAGGTAAAGCTCATAATGCAACTTTTTTTTTTTTTTAATTCATTTGAAATACACAAAGCAAATGAATAGGTTATATCATACAACGCTATATAACGTTAAAGGGGCCAGGGCTCCCTTGCAAAAGAGATTAACAAAAATAAAAATAAAAAAAAGCAATCCAGTGGAGCTGCAACTGCAACCTCCATTCATTACATTCACGAAGATACTTACACTGTACTTGTTTCTTTCGAGAATACGCCGCTTACTAGAGGTGTTTCTGCATTATGAAACGCCTGGCTGCTGTATGTGGACACGCAGGACGAAAGAGTTGACGGCTTTTTATTGTACTTTGCTCCAAATTTCTCCAGAATGCCAACACATCACGTCTTCAATTGCCAGTTCCTGGTTTACACGTCAGCGACGATGACAGACAGACCTTTCGTCCATTCAGAGACGAATGTTTGTCGAGTTGACCAATAGCACGCACACAGGGCGGGACTTAGACAAAAACATTAGACAAGCACGTGATGCGTTGACAACCGGGGACTCTCCCACCCATCCCGAGCCTGAGGGACATATTGCATTTGCAAATAGGGCAGATAAATCGGTAGTTCCTCAAATAACAAAAAGTAAGCCTTCAGTAAATCTTCAGTAAATACATTAACAGCTTCTTTCGGCTGCAAGGCACAGAACACTAATACAGTGGATCTTTTGCACACCTGAGTGTTACTGTAACATGCAAAAACATTAAAAGACTCCTGCACCCAGTTATCCTCTATTAAAACATTAAATAATTTCAAGTGATGAAGACATATTGTTCTATCTATTAAAAGGCAACACCAACAGCTTGACATGTTGGCCTTATGATTCTTGCCTTGACAGAGTAAGGAAATAATGACAGTTATCCTTGTTAAAAATGGTGCCATTGTGCTTTAACAATTAGGGGAAGTAACAGCCGACCTCATCAAAGCAGACACAATCTCACTCCTCGCTGTTCTTTTCTGTTTCATCAGTCATCTACATTTTTTCTTTGTTTACTGTGTAGAATTTTACTTCCCCCCCCTAATTGCATCTAGCCTCATTGCTGCCTGGGGCTTTGTGCAGATTATGGGTAGACTTGCCACCGCTTGTAACTTATTGAAGTTTAAAATGATTTTCCGCTCTCCCATGGGCAGCCCATTTGCATGCCACACAGCAGTAACTAATAGATGTAATCTGCCTATAATGTGCCTGCGTTATGCTTTACTTTCTATGAGGCTGACATCGATACTGAGCACTTTAACACTGCCCTTTGATGGAAGTACAAGTGTTCAAATACATTTGTCAATTCAGATTTGGCCTTTTTTTTTTTGGTACTGAGAAATATTGGCCGGGAGGCAATAAACTATGCTGCATATTCAATTGAAAGGCTCATGTGTGACACTGAAATTACATGAAAATACTCTTTCTGCTGCCTTCTGGAAGTTATTAGTTATTAGGTCTGTACTTTAACTTACTAGGATTTCATTCTTTATAAACCCATACAATTTACCTATGTGCTAGCGCAAGAGCTGCTAAAACAGCTATGACAGTTATGTTAGAACTGTTAACAAATAGCCTCGATAAGAAGCCTGAAAATGTTGTCTTAATATGGCCATCAAAAGCAGCATGAGTGTAGTTAATGCAGAGCTCAAATGTTCTCTTGTTATACTAAACGTGTGTGATTAATTTCTCCCGTTGAGTGAAACAAACCAACGTGCTGTGCCTGTCACATTGATAGATATGGAAAGCATTAGCATCAACTGCTAATGGGAATGAAAACTAGGCAGGATGGATTTGCCTGATGAACAGTTGCAGTGTACGGGCTGTGCACATCACTGAAACTTATAGATAACACTTTCCAGTGAACATGAACATGCAAATGAATTTCCTCCAGGGCCTGTTAGAGTCAGGTGAAAAATGTAGACTTAATGCTCTTTGCCAAATTGAATCTAAATTCAGCTGTATGAATGGCTGATGTTTTGAGTGACCGCACCACAATTAGAGACAATAAACAGTAGAGTTCAAACTTGTCAGTTTTCATAACCTGATCCTCTAGTTTCAAAGATCTATCTGTCTGTCTGTTTGGCTGCCTCTCTGTCTTTCTATCCCTCATTTCTTTTCTATCTCTCCCTCCCGTCTCTCTCTTTGAACCCCTCTCTCTTATACTCAGTCACTCTCTCTGTATCTCTCTCTCTCTTTCTCCCTTTCTCTCAGGCAGTTAGACGGCCCTTAATTGCCAGACATTAAAAAGAATGCTAGAGAAGAAGAAGAATCCCCTGGGGCCATTGGCAGGCTAAATGGCAGCACTGCCGCCATCGCCTCCTCCTAGAAGCCGCAATGAAGACGTGTCAACATAATCTCGGGCAATTTGCAGTCATCATCAGGGGGACTGATTAATTTTGCAACCGCGCGTGTCAGGCAAATCTGTTGTAAACAGCAAAATTGTCTCCCTGCATTTTAGTATATTAGTTTTAATGTTTCAATGCAAGGCAGTGATCAGTGAACAGCCGAACAAAATGTATTCAGATGGGTGCGGACATTAATCCACCTGATTAATATGTTGATAATAGACCTGTTTTCCAGCTAGGCTACCTTAAGTGTCACATGGTGGCGTTGCTTTTGTTAAGTCTGAAGCAGTGCCCATCAAGATCACCTTAATAGATTTACTATCAAAGGAGCTTTTCATAATTGAACTGAAATAACATTCCATAAAACATTCAGGTTTACACTCCCATGATGACTTATAATCAAAATTCACTGGCCCATCCCACCACACACACACACACACACACACACACACACACACACACACACTCTAAATTCTGTCAATTGAATTCTTACAGGCCGAAGTTGAGTGTTCCCTTTTCATTTCCATCCTCAGCCATATTACCGGTTTGGAGGAGAAGACACAATTCTTTCTCCTGTTTAATATTCTTATCTCGCTTTCCCCGCAACGCCTGCAGTGTGCGGTGAATTCTCTCCCCCTCTCTATCTCCCAGCCCCAGAGTTCCCTCTCATTGACGGGGAAACTGTATCAGCACTGATACAGAGTGAAATGAATTTGGGGTTTATGAAACGCGGGGCCTCATATAAGAAAAAAAAAGAAAAAAGTCCCCCAGACCTAGAGAGATAAGTTATCGCACAATGGAATTTGTCCCGTTTCGCTCCAGTCATTATCCTGTATCGGAGTGCGGGAACTCTGATGGCTGGGAGTTCTCCTCTAGTGTGTGCGGAGGGTTAGCTGTACGTGTCGGGATATCATGGTTGGACATCCCTTTGTGAACCGCGGCAGATGGCAAAGACTCCAGGAGAATGGCACGCCATGGAGGTCCAGGTAGAAAACTGATGGAGCTGAAAAAGAAACATGAGCAACTTATATTTCCCTTTCCTGCTGTTTTTCTGTCTTGTCAAATGTTATCATACTGACACAGAACAAAAATAATATTATGTGATTATTGTCTACTGCTGATGGAGCTGACATTAAAGTTAGTAAATTGTTTTTATTTTGTTTTTTGTTATGTTGTTTGTTTTTAGGTGAGATTTCTGTATAAACTCCTGGGATGAGGTTTACCTCACCTGACCAAAATGATTGTATCTCTTCCTTCTGGGTCTCTACATTTATATATATTTCTATGTTATCACTGTGATTTTTAATCACTCTGCTTCTACATTTTATCACTGTGCAAATAAAATAAACTGAAAGCATAACTCTGGCTATATTCAACTTGGACCCTGTTTTCCCATAATTTTCCATCCGATCGATTCTGACCAAAATCTTATTAGTTGCTTTACTATAGAGCTACTTGCATCTTGCTTGCACAGGTACAAGCTGCTACAATACAGTCCCATTAGGGGCAATGGATACTCAAAAGAATCCACCTTCCATCTTCTTCAACATTAATGCTCCACTCTGTAATGAGATATGTATATATTTAATTCTCAGTTCCTCCATGACCTTTTGTATTACTTTACACAGTGGTGTGTATAGACAGGCAGCCGCAGCCGGACAAGAAAGAGTAAATGAGGTAGTGCTGGAGCAACGGTCAAGGTAGCAGCAAACCTGTCATTTTAATTTACATCATTTTACTGACATGTTTCAATACAGAGTGATCAATCAATGTGTTGGAAAGGACATGCTTTGGGTGCTTTTGGGGTTGATGTTTGTCCATTGGCACTCAGACAAGCAAGATCTAAGTAGTGGAGCAATTGATGAGATTTTGGTCAGAATCGATCAGTATGATGGAGAAAGATAGGTTAGATAGGAAAAATAGGTTCCAGGTTGAAAATGGCCGGAGTCACGCTTTAAATATGAAACATCTGCACAGAATGCCTAAACTCTATCCACCATCAGAGATGAACTGCAGCTTTGTACATGTTTTCTCTCCCTCTCTCCCTGATCCACAGTCAACTGCATGACAGTTCCCCTCCTTTTCGATACAGATGTTGCATCGGCTTACCAGGACAAACTCTGCCGACCAGAGTGCAGCATCTGCCCCAGCCTCCCTGATGCAGTGCCGGCCTGTCTGTCCCCCAGCTGTGCGAGGTGACTGCCCACACTGAGTTTTAGTGTTTATACAGGTGCTGCAGCTGGGTCTCGGCTAGGTCCCCCCTTGGACACACTGCAGACTGGCTGACTGGGCTTGAGTATTTCTTTTCACTGTTTACACTGGCAAGTCAGGCCCGGGCCCTGCTGAGAGCTATTCTTGAGGTACTTAATTTTTGTGACTTTGACTCATGCAACGACCCACACGTGCACAGATACAGACACAGACACACACACACACTAACTGACTGACTCACTCAGTAAAACACCCATAAAAATACACATCACGTGCACACACAACCATCCACATAGTCCTATACTCTGCTAACCAAATTTGGTACACCCCACCAGTACCTCGCCTAGTTGTCGGGAGACAGCTGCAGAGTTCTGACATGTTAATTTCAGCCCCGAGTTGACCCCCAGCTAATTATCCTTCAACTCCGTAAACACTAGTAGCACCAGTTAACACCAATTAATGGCCACTAATCATTGCCAGATGCTGCACCATGAGTAATTTGCCCCACTTCCTACACTTGCACTTACAATTTCACACATTCACATGTTTCTGGATCTGGTTTGTTGAACCCTCGCTCAGACTATTAACCATGTAGGTTTGTGCAGCATTGATTTATTTCTCTCTTTCTCTTTCTTTCACATACAATTATCCAAACACATTAAAAATGTTTATTGTTTCATGCTTTTCACAGGTAATAATCAAATAGTTCCATGACCTGAAAATAGTCCATGGCGCAGAAAAATTTGGTCATCATTGCTAATATTTAATTTAATATTCACTATAACATGTTTTAAAATGCATGGCCCATCTTCAACCCAGCTAAACATCAATAACTTTTGTGTGTGTTTGTGTTTTGTCTAAAAGTACTGACATTTTCAGTTGTTCCTCTTCCTACTACTCTGTCTAACATTAAGTTGTGGCTAAATTTTGCCGATGCTATTACTATAAAAACAAACTACATATTCCGATTTCCCCTGACTGCCAATCATCAGGCCAAAGAAACATCTGACAATCTGACAGCAAAGATGACAAAAAGATGCAAATTATTTTAAAATCATTCACTGTACTGGGCATGCATTTCTCTCTCTCTCTCTCTCTCTCACACACACACACACACAGACACACACACATGCACACGCACACGCACACACACACGCACGCACATGCACACACGGAAAATCACACAGCATAGTTAAGCATTATAGAAACACTTTTTACCAGAAACCAAAACAAAATAATCTTTGAGTAGCACATAGTCAAAAGTGTTTTTCTCTCTCATTTTCTGTCTGCTCCAACATTATTCTTGATTGCTGCTTCATTGTTTGTATTGATTAGTCGAGTGTGTACTGCTTGCTGTCTTGCCTGCCAACTGTACCGTTGCCAAGGGAAAGTGTGAACGAACCTCTGCCAGCACCAGGATCCTCCGGCAACAGCTGTGCCACATATGCTGCCGATCAATATAAACAAAACATGGCCTCCCTGCACCAGGGACACGGATTGACAGGTATGATTCATCTTCGGTACCACTGGTGGGAGGTGCAAGTAATAATAAGCAGAGATAGATCTTTTCCCATTGCGGCAAGACCGCTGGGGTTAGTAAGGGTAGGTCGGAGAGATCATTCGCCCCCCAAGGAAACTGGCAGGGTTCCCCACATAACCCCTCGCAGTTTTGCTGAGGATTAGAGCAGCGTGAATCCACCAGGGCTGTAATTTGTGGCATTCCGTACACAGAGTGATGCAGCGAAGATGAATGGGGAGCGGGCACGGATCATTGGTGCCGTGCCAGTCGCGCCACAACTGAGCATATTCAACACAGACAGTGGGGAAGATCACAGTATCCAAGTGATTCACTACACACTGTTTTTTAATAAGTACTTTGTAAGCTGCACCCATTTCAGCATATGATCGCTTCATCAAGTGAATGAGGCACGGTATTTGATGCAGCTCACCCTCAAAATAATGATGAAATCGCCGTGCAAGCACCATTTAAGGATTCTGGTCGCTGTACTACGGTCCTCTGTGGCCACATGACAAGGGTTCAGTGTTTTACAGCAGCTTGTACATCACTTGAGCATGCCATTGTCTCAGAGGCACAGCCGAAGACACGGGCCACGGAGGACAATAGCTGCACAGAGCGAGTATGACGCCCTCTTGATGAAGAGTAATGGCTTGAAACAATATTTCCCCAAGGAGTAGAATTGAAATCTGAACACTGTGATATGGTTTCATCGCCATGCAATTTAGAGATGTCAGAACAGTTTTACTGGGGCCAACACTGCATGAAGCAGCAAGGTGCAGCCACGGGAGGAATGGGTAACATACACAGAGCCATGTTTTCATAGGCTGTTTCAAATCTTGCGACATCTCATGGTGAAGGGTGCCTTGACATAGTTGCAAAGCGTAAAACATAAAAACAAGGTGATGAGCCCATAATTTTTATAGATATGTCCAATGTGAATGCTCCTAATGTTTAATGAAGCAATTTATCCGCGATATCTGGTATGAACCCTCTATGGTGAAAATAGTGATAAATTATACAGTCAACAGTCGAGATAATTACATTAAGATATCAAGGCACCATGTATTAGTCATACATATTGTACTTAGACCAAGCCTTACACAGCATTCTTGCTGTGAGTTTACGATCTTTAGTTCTTTAACCTGTCAGTATGCAAAGTGTTAACTAAAATGCATTGCAACTCATCCTTACTAGAACAGACATTGCCTAAATATGAATATTGAAACATCCCAGACAGAGTCACACTTGTTTTGATGACCCTCCATGATGTTTTTTTTTTTTTTCTTAACTACATGTATCACCCACTACAGCCCTATCCCCAAATGGTAATTAAACAAACTTTAATTAAATTCTAAAAATTTGATACTCTTAAAAATCAGATTTTTTAAAACGCACTGTCTCCCCGAGCTAAGATTACTGGAATAATTAATAATAAAATGTCTTCAATCAGAGCTACTGATATGGAGCTACTTAATAATCAGAGTTGATATTTAGATAAGGGTTGATTGGTTCATTTAAATCAGGCCTATTGTGCGGTGCCATCATTAACAAGACCATGACTCTGTTGGAAACCTCCATCACGCAGCCTGTCAAAAGTCTCTGCTGACAGTTCCCTCTGGCAGCCTGCTTGCTTCCCTCCATGACGTCACCAATGCTGCAGGGTATGAAGGTCATTATTGTTTAGTTAAGTATTGGTTTGAATCAGAAACTTGCCTTGCCAGGCGAAAAGGGAAATGCAATGTTTGCAATGTTAACAAGAAATGTTCAAAAGAAATGTCCTGGCACTGTGCCTTGGAGGTATGCCGTTGATAACATTCCACCAAAACAAGTGTCAAAATCCAGCACTAATGCAACTGCAGTCAAGGCCATGGCAACAGCCTTTTCCTTTCTTATTCTTTGACTAGAGCTGCACAGCTGCGGAGATAATTTATTTGTTTACTTTATTTACCAGTCAATTACATTTTAATGTGACTCGCCTAATGTCCGCATTCTGTCTTCAGACGTGGCCCATGTAATGACTGTGATAGATAAAAGACAGTTTAATTACACAAGACCCTAATTGTCTACATGCAAAGCCTCCATTACAGGAGCCTTGAATCTATACCATCATCGAGAGGGAATGAGGCTAATTTGGTGTCTTTTTCTGATGGTGGATATTACAGCTTTAGAAAAACACAAGGTAAATGTTGCCTATGGGGGCATGAGCGATGACAACATGAAAGAATGATAGGTAGAAATTCCAAAATGGCTACTAATGGGAAAATTGGACGGATATTAGAGGACAATCTTTGAGCTCGCCCCTGTGTCTCAAAACAGACTTCCATAGTTGAGACAACATGATGAAGATGTAATGGACATTTTATGGCAACAGCAGCTGCACTCCTTTCCCTTTCCTAGTAACATTCATACAGCAGCCACCCACACAGTTATCATTCTGTCCTGCACACAATCACTGGAGAGAAGTTGCTAACAGGAAATAGAATATTCTGGTCATTCCTAGCAGTTGTCATGGTGTATTTTAGTCCCTGTGTGATGCCATTCATTACTGCCCTGTCAGAACTCTCACGACTCGGGGCTCAACAGCTAATTGAGATGACATTTCCAAATACACACACGCTGCCACGAGAGATAGGCAGTTATGGTGACACACTCACACACACAGACACACACTCACACACAACACAAATAATGACATGAAACCTTTTTCAGAGGTTATGCCAAGATGGCACCGAGCGAGTGGACGCCTGGTGCGGCGGGTCCTGCAATCTTTTCTACTATTCAATTTCTTATATTTTCCTCAGCACTCAATGCATGCTTAAACGTAATATCAGATTCATTTTACAACCAGACTTGGAAAGTATGCGGTCGTACATGGAGGAGTAGTTGATCGGCCTTAGACCGGCTGCTGGGTGTTGTGCCAAAATCCCCTAAAAAATGTTTCCCCTGGCAGTGTGTCCTCATTTTGTCCTCAGCTTGTGTTGTTGTTTTGCCACTGCACAAGACATTATCGAGGGGGAAATGCGCTTAAATGACAACTACAGTAAGTTATAGCCTGACCTTATGAAAGTATTATAGTAGGAAAACACATGAAAACTTGCATGTTGGAATTCACACACATGTCCTAAGTTTAATTCGAAAAACCAAACAGCTTCCATCATAAAAACCTCAATTATGTAGAGTTATCCTCGTTATGATTCCTAGTGAGGTATACTTTATCACCTTTAGGTATTTATCATAAGATTTCTCATCATATTGGATAGGGTTAGTTAGAAGTTGGCAGCCTACTAGACCAATACGTTCTGTTCTCAAGGAGAGAACGTCTCGCCAGCCTCTATTAAAAATTCTGAGAAGTTAATGTTGCCTTATTTATCAAAGCAAACGATACACACATTGTAAAAATATGTTTGAGTTTTAAATTTGAAAAATCATTACTCAACCTTGTGATATATAACAACTTTATTAACTGAATTTGCAAGTATTGTATTGTGCCGGTTAGATTATAAATAATGTCATGTTTTACAAATTTGCTAAGGATATAAAATACTGGTGCGAAGAGATGATGTAGCATCATCAAATATGTTTAAGTCTCCTGCTACCATGATGATGTATCGACAGCCTTCCTCCGCCGTACTTAGCGCTGAGTGCTGCCCAGATCGCTCGTCATGTGTGGGCGCGCTAATGTGCTTCACAGAGACATGGCTACAGGGCAATACACCAGACACAGGCACCACACTGCAGGGGTTTCAGCTTGTGCGGGCACACAGAGGGAAACAGAGCGGTAAGAGGGAAGGAGGGTGTCCGTGTAGCCCAATGCTTATCAGTTTAATTCAAAAGAAAAAAGAAAAAAGAAAAAGAAAAAAGAAAAAATATAAAAGAAAAAATTTGGTGTCGTTTTCAAAATTGTAAAAAAAAATTTTTAAATGTGACTCCGGTTAGTTCAAAATGCAGCTGCCAGAATCTGAAGCTACAACTTTTATGTATGGTCACATTATTCCTTTACTGTTAAATGGAGCGCAGTGCATTAAGCACTAGTTTTAACATACAAATAACTGCTCAAACTAGTGGCCACCTACATAGCTGATATGCTGTGCTGCTACCAACCCACACAAAGTAAAGTTCACAGGATTCTGGTTTAAACTGGTCATTCCAACAATCAAGAACGCAGGAGGGCTTTCTCATACAGAGATCTATACTGTGGAATAGTCTGCCTTCTCTGGAGAGGGAATAAAATGCTCTCAATGTTTAAATCCAGGCTAAAAATACACTTGCTCACTGTTGCCTTGCCACCATCCTAATCCCCATTTTCTCTCCTTCCCTGCATGTCTCCTGGGGCCTTGTACCCTAACATCCACCAACACCAGGGTCCTCCTGCTCTGCGATTCCCCGCTTCACACACACACACACACACACACACACACACACACGCATACATACACACGCACACACATGGAATATTGGAAATAAATGTAACCCACAGAGGACAATCCACAAAAATGCACACAAATATTCTACTATCCACAAACACATACATCTTTGCTTATGTTTTGGAAACCGATATCCAAATAAATAAAATATAATTTGCAAAAACATATAGCTATCCTTAAATACATGCATTCTCATTTCACTGTCATGAAATAAAATAGGTTTTACAAATATGTTCAAATTTACAAATGCATGTTTTTATTGTTGCCATTCAAACACATTTTCACAGCAGAATTTTGCAAATACAAATGTGTGTAACATTTTTTTGTGTACCACATGACACTGTCACCTTGGGGAGAGATGGAGCTCCACCTTTTCTATTTTCTGACTGGGCCGAACGCGCTGCGGCGGTGGCTCTGATTGGTTAGTTGGTTAGTAAAGAGTTCTGTTCTTTAGCAGGATTTTTGTGACTTATATAACTTAGTAGTTCTTAATGTATGCTTAGGTACCTTGTCAGCTCTGGTAACAAACTGCTAAATAACCCATTCCTAGGGTTGACTGCATATCACTTACAAACTATTTATGTTATGCAATATCAGCACTAATGGCAGTATTGATTTAGTAGTCAAAATTTTACAAACAAAACAAACAACCAAACTTTTATTTATGCTGAGCTAACATTGCCAATAGACCCTATGTTCCAGGCAGCCAGCCAGAGACGAGGCAACAGCTCCTGCCTGGATGAGCCACGCCTGCAGGCACCATGGGTCCTGACTGCCGCAGTCACATCTCAAAATGCTTTAAAGAAAACTTTCTGGGCCCAAGTTGTTGTTTGGTGGTGTATTTTTCTTATGTCCGTGGACAATTCACCAAACGTAGATGACGTGACTTTTTTCCAGTGATATTTCAAAAATTCAGCTATCTAAAACATCAACAGTAAATGTCAGGTTTTGGTATCAGTGCCTCAGAATCAAAGAGCAATAAGGGCTTCTTCTGGCACCATTTTGCACCAACATTTAGCAATCTTACATGGAGAAATCCATCGTAGAAGAGGCAGAGAGACCAATTTCTGGGGACAGGGAGAAAGTTAAGTCTGTCTGGAGGGAGCTTAAGAGGAGAATTAAGGACGGAAAGAACACCTACCGGGAGAGGATGGGAAACAAACTGCTGCAAAACAGTGTGAAGGAGGTGTGGAGGCTGTCATTTTCCCCTAAGAATCAAATTTGACTATGAATTGACTGATGAGTCAAATTCCACTGAAATTCAAATATTAATGGTAAACTTTACATAATATTGACACAGGGGCGCAGTGAACAGACAATGCATTCTAAACAGATAGAGATTGCCTTTTACTGACGGGAATCCAAATATGTTCCAGACTTGGCTTGGAGGAGTAGTTAGGAGGAGGAGTAGTAATCTTCTTGTCATGCAGGTTGGGTGTTTTCTGCCATGATACCGCTATCGAGCATGTGTGTGCTGACAAGGACACACAGTGTCATGGATGCAAAGCACCCTGCACAGTTCAGCAGTGTTGCAGAGAGGAGGCGAGTGAATGATCCTGGTTCAGTGTGTCGTCACGTTGCCATGACACCTAACGGCCGCTAGGAGTCAGATAGGCTGAGTGAGTTTACAGGTCCATGAGTTGCTTCACAAACTAGCAGGCTAGTAGAAGACATGGTGAGATTGCGAGATATTGCGAGATATCGTGAGAGTGACAGAGAATGAGTCTGTGAAGCCAAGGCATGGGGAGCCAGTGATGCGTTCAGTTCGATCGGCTGTGAAAATAAATAAATTCGCTTTTTGGCACATTCGATGGGCAGGACAGGATTCATATTTGTCATGATTTTTTGACATTCAACTGAAATTCGAATATTAAAATTCATTCTGACAGTCTTAGTGTGGAATGGGATGAGAAGGATCACTGATTACACACATTTTGCACATCCTGTGTATATACTGTAAATTCACAAACTGCTATCTTCATATTCTCATATCTAACATGTTAAACGCTTTGCTTTCTTCAAATTCTCATATCGTTCTAATGTGTTATACATTGCATTTTTTTAATCCTCCATTTGCTATATTCTTATTTATATTCTTCTTCTTGTGCTGTATGCCGTTACTATTGTTGCACCGACATCCCAATTTCCCCACAGGCATGCACAGGGCGGCTAATCGGGACAACTGTGAAGAATCCCAGTGGGCCAGGGAGGATGTGGGCCAGGCGGATGCCTCAGGATGTAATAATTTTATAAATTGACCAACTTGACTTTCTGCGTGGCCCGACCGCTGTCAGTCTGTGTGGTGGGTTTTGCTGTGTGTCAGACTGGCAGTGGCACACATACATGGTGATGATGATGATGATGATGATGATGATGATGATGATAATGATGAGGAGATCTTAATTTGTCAAAACATTCCTATATTACCTATGAGGAATCATGTCAAACATTAAATAATAGTAATACTATACTAAGTGTTCTAACTGCAGTGAAAAGAATAGTTCAGTTTTACATAATCTGAGTACATTAAGTGCACTTTTTTTTAAAATTCTAAGCAGAAAATGGACATTGAATCTTACATGTGCTTTTTCATTTGAGTCCATCTTAAGTTTGAGGTAAGGGAAAATTGGCTTTAGCCTACATGATGAAGGGCAAGTTAGCAGCTTAAAGGTCAGTTTGAGCTGCGAAAAAATTTATGGTGGTAACATGACCGACAATGTGGTAAGTGACCACTTTTCTGGGCTTTCTGTTTTTGTAGAGCTTTTTGGAGCCCAAAAAATAATAAATATAAAGATCATACACACACTTGTGCACACAGAATCAGAAACACACACACACACACAAATGCATCACTAGTTCCATCTCCCAGTGCTGTCAAGACCCAATGGTCTTCCCATCTGTGCTGTGGCCTGATGTCTTGTCTGTCTCAGGCGATCCCCACAGAGATCCAAACCCACAGTCTGTGTGCCTCTGACTCACCCAGGAAATGACCTCACTACATGGGAAGTAACCTCCCACCCCACTGGCTCCATGACCTCAGGACTAACGATGGGCCGTAATAGTTCATGCCCCGGAGGGCCGAACATGGCACACTTTTTATTCTTGTCAACACAGCAAGGGTTATTGCAGTTATTTCAGGTTTTTATTGGAAAAATTAGACATCATTAGAAAAGCAAAACGTAGCCTACTTTGTTTTCAGATCATTAATACAAGTGTGCACATTTAGAGCTGACAGTCCCAAGGTTAGATCTTATTTTGTTCCATTTTTGTCAGGTATAAACAGTAGGAAAATATTTCATTTGTTATTGGCTGAGGTTGCTGAATAATGATTTGATTAAAGCACACATACACACACACACGCGCGCGCACTGTCCTCAAAACCTGGGAGACATCGCACATGAAAGGTGCTCGACATCAGAGGGAGTCAAATTGGCCTTGGCTGGGAGGATTGGTCCAATCAACCTCCAACCGTATAATTAGTAATTAGATTGGGATTAGAGTCAACTCCGAGTGGAGGAGCGTGGCCAATTCAAATCAGCATATGAAATGTGATTAAATTAATAAGAGAAAAATTGAAATATTAATGTCCTTTTTTTCCACTGGGTCTCAGTTTGATTTGTTTGAACTTTGGTTAATTATGGACTCACAGAGAGTAAAAGATTGTTGGCTTTTTTTTTTTTAAATAATCTTTATTTTATTGTACATTGTAAGAATCAAGTGGATCTTATTCAGAGTAACTCCCAATAAATGCAAACTCAGTAGAATAGCTGAACATTTATATATTACATACTTGAACATTTATACATTACATAGGTGAACATTTATATATTACAGTGTTACAATTTATGGATCAAATCTGATTCTGTTCTACATTACTTCCATTATTTTCATGCTACATCCTGATGTTAAGAATTCATTTTCAAATTGTCCTATCACCAGTGAGCTAAGCTTAGGTAACCCAACCCAATTTTCTGAAAAGAATATACACTAGTCAGTCCATGTTCAACAATCCATCTCCAGCCCAAAATAATCCCTCGCCAGCTGATTATTTGGAGGAGGTAGTAGGTAATGGTGCTGCCTCCAGCCCCCGAGGGCTTGTCCTTCCCCGAGATTGTCTAACTTCTCAGACATGTCATGGAAAACTCCTCACCTTGAATGTTCACACTTCTGTTTTCCAAAGTTTGAGAGAGCCGTGGAGGTCTGAATAGACTTCCTGGACTAATGGCCTTGCAGTCGGAAACAGGAGTCAGTGCTCGCTGCGCAGAGGGACAGAGTCACAGAAGTCCTTTTGATGCAAGCCATGGGAGCCCCACATAATTCATAATCAGTCTCCCTTTCAGCTATCCAATTGAATAATTTTATTCTTTCAAGGATTTTATTTTATTGTATTTAAATTTCTGTGAAACATTGAGTGGAGTGACCATTTGTGTCAAAAGTTTCCTGTGCAATGGGTGCTTAGGCATTAAAAGGATTAATTCTTAACAATATGCCTGTCATTACGATCTGGATTTTTTAAAAAGATTTAATAAGCATTGTGATCAAAGGGGTTCTTATGTGAAGCTGACAACCATTTGTAACACAGTATAGGCCAACAGTACTACAAGTACAGTATTTCCTCTAGGATTTTTTTTAGGGATCTGGATAAGTGGAAGTTCACTCCATCACCCCTGCATTCAGATCGGTAGGCTTCTACAACAATTAACGCGCGTCAACAATGTTGGGAAGGGCTTGACAAATTTTCGAGAGTCTCTTAAATAATTCTACAATATTAAATTCAATAGACACAGCCTTATTTTCAGCAACAACTACAGCAGCGAAAACTTCATCAACAGCAACAACTTCATCAACAACGGCAGGATATTGGAGGGCAATTTCTGCTCTATCCTCATGAGCAGCGTTCTTTGCCAAGTAATCTGATTCCTTGTTTCCCTCCACACCCAGGTGTGCTGGTACCCAAATAAAACCCATCTCACACCCTGCCTTGTGAATTCTGTATAATGTTTGATAAATCTCTGTCAATATATCAGGTCTGGACTTGGATTTGATTTCTCTTATTGTAGTTAAAGCTGCTGCTGAATCACTGCATATGACTGAGTTATCTGGTTTATAGTCCTCTACCCACCAAAGTGCCCATAATATTGCCAGCATCTCTGCTGTGAATGCTGGCATCTGATCTAAATTCTATGTCCATTTTTAATTCTTAATTCAGGAATGGTTACTCCAAATACCACTTTCCCACTCTCTGGATCATTTGATCCATCTGTATAAATCTGTAAATATGAACTCCATTCTTGTTGCAGATGAGACTTAACTTCCTTGACTATATCTCCTGATTTCTTTTTTGGTTATTATTCAGTATGCATAGATCAACTTCAGGTTCTGGGATTAGCCATGATGGTACAACTGACCAACAGACTGGAGGGCACACATTAATATTAATAATACCAATTTCCTCCGCCTTAGATTTTAGCATATTTCCAAAGTTTATTTTGGCCTTTCTCGCTCTACTTCCGGTTTAAGAGAGGCAATTGAATTTCTGTCCAATTGGTGCTACCCAGCTGGGTAGCGCGCGATGTCGTCTGGGTGGCGCACGATGTCCACTGGGTTGCAGCGCAGGATGACTGGATAACTGGGTAGGTGGTGTGCAGTTTGGGTGGTGGGTGTCTGGTAACTAGATAGGTGGTGTGTAGTTTGGGTGGGGTTTTAAATGAAATGGCTCTCCATAATCTTTTCCCCAAGCGCCAGCGCCCTTTTCTCACTAAAAGTAATGGGAAACGGCTGCAAGGCGCACAAAAGGTGGCCGCTCCCGAAAAGCGCCACAGCTGGTGTTTTTTTCGTCAGAGCAGAGCGCTTTCAAAAGTTGAGAAATTTTCAACTTTTCAGAAAAGCGCTGGGTGACGTGAACCGCTTTTTCCCAGCCGACCAATCACGATGACAGAGACGCTGGCCGGTTCCCATAGCAACAACAAATATGGAGAAAGTGGAAGTGCCGGTGGAGAAATTAGACCTTGTAATAAGTGAATTTCCTACCACAACAGCGATCATAAAGGCAGTATGGATTATACTGGACATGTATTGGAAAAATCTGGTAAGCCTTTGCTTGTTGCACAACACTGTTTTGTCTGCTAGAAGAGCTAACCAGCTGGTTAGTGAGCTAGTAGCTGCTCAGCTAACGTCAGGTGACGTTGCCGTGATCCGCTTTTTATTTCTCCTCACAAAAAGCGTTCCAGGCAGTGCTTTTTCCACATCAAAAAACGCTATGTGTGAACGCAGCCTATTAGTCACAGTCAGCATTAATATGTTTAACTGTATATTAAACATGTTACACTCATCTTATAATATCTTATTCTCATTTTACATCATATCTTATTCTCAGATCTGTTAAGCATTGCAACACAACTGCAATACAACTGCGTATCATATCAGAAAAACTCATAACTATAGAAATATAAACTGTTGGCATTGAAGCCACACAGAAAAACATGTCAAACTTTCAGCATTGCCACGTGCCTACACGAGGAAGGAAAAAATATGGCGCCTCATAATGGCGTAGCTGCAATACTAACTTTAATTAGGATACCTTCTTAACGATACAAAACTCAGCTTAAACTTACAAAACAACATGTCTACCATTTTTACATTTGACTCCGATTGGTTTTTGTTACATAAGAATAGGTTCAACATCACTTAAACGACTGAAAATTGCAGTCGTGTTGCAATGCTTAATAGATCGAGACTGAGCTCTTGTCTGTAGTGGAAACACTAGAGCTGCCGGTCAGTCTTCTGTTCTAATGTTGCTTGACCTATCGGCTGCCTTTGACACGGTTAACCACCAAATCCTCCTCTCCACACTCGCTGAGCTTGGTTTCTCAGGGTCTGCTCTCTGCTGGTTTGAGTCCTACCTCTCAGGGAGATCCTTTAGAGTGTCTTGGAGAGGGGAAGTGTCTAAATCCCACTGCTTGTCCACAGGGGTACCTCAAGGGTCAGTTCTTGGACCCCTTCTCTTTTCAATATACACCACCTCACTTGGTGCAGTCATCCGCTCACATGGCTTCTCATACCATTCATATGCTGACGATACCCAGCTCCTCCTATCGTTCCCGCGAGACGACCCCACAGTCTCGGCACAGATATCGGCATGCCTCGCCGATATCTCGGCATGGATGAAGGAACGTCACCTTCAGCTTAACCTGTCAAAGACTAGCTCCTTGTCATCCCAGCCAGTCCCTCTGTACAACAACAGATCAGTATCCAGCTCCAATCAGCTCAGCTCATTCCCGCAAAGTCTGCCAGAAACTTGGGTGTCATGATTGATGACCAACTAACCTTCAAGGAGCATGTGGCTTCTGTTGCTCAGTCGTGCCGATTTGCCCTGTACAACATCAGGAAGATCAGACCCTACCTGTCTGAGCATGCAGCACAACTCCTGGTACAGGCGCTTATAATATCACGTCTTGACTACTGCAACTCCTTACTGGCAGAGCTCCCAGTATGTACGCTCAAACCTCTGCAGATGATCCAGAACGCAGCGGCGCATCTGGTCTTCAACCAGCCCAAAAGACCACATGTCACTCCACTGTTCATATCCCCCCACTGGCTCCCAGTTGCTGCCCGCATCAAGTTCAATTCCTTGATGCTCGCCTACAAAGCAGCAACCAAAACGGCTCCGACCTACCTGAACTCCCTCATTCAGGTCTATGCTCCCTCCCGCCCACTATGCCTGGTGCTGCCACCACAACAAGGTCCTAAGTCTCTAGCCAGACTCTTCTCTTCTGTGGTTCCTCGGTGGTGGAATGAGTTACCAAACTCCATTCGATCCGCAGAGTCCCTCTTAATCTTTAAGAAAATGCCAAAGACCCAGCCCTTAAGTGAACACCTTCTCACCTGATGGACTGTGTAACAAAAAAAAAAAAAAACTCTTTATCTGCCTCTATGCACTCTATGCATTGCCTCGTAGCACTGCCTCGTAGCACCTATGTCCTGTTGGACCAGAACTTAGCTTTATGGCACTTACTCTCGTTGTTCTCTCCTGACTAGAACCTTGCTTGTGTTGTATTAAAATCTCATGTGTACGTCGCTTTGGATAAAAGCGTCTGCCAAATGGGAAATTGTAATTGTAATTGTAATTGAAAATAAAAGAATACCCCAGCAGTTTCAGTAGCTAGCAATATGGACAATAAGCTAAGAGCTATCTAGCATTGCTAACATGGTAACTCACCAGAGTTTCACGGAGATCCAGACTTAGAAAAAAAAACATGCACCATGGCAAAACAATCATAAACAACCAAAATCGTTGTATCGCAAATCAGGAAAAATAAGAAAACCTTTAATAACTTCTAGAAATTCCACACTTTCACATAACGATTCTCTAGCTTTGGCTCTCTCTCTTTACTCCACGGAGTTCTGATGCGCTCTACTCTAAATCCCAATCGGCTCCGCCTATCTGGAAGGCGATGCAGTCTACAAGACACAAGACATACTCAGAGTGCCCTCTAGCGGTCTTCTTTTGTAACTACTTCAATTGAACTTAACTTACTGATCCACTTTATGTGGGTTACACATTCATTTCAAAAGGGCAGGTATTCCACCTTGCCTATTAAGGCCCAATTTAAAATTTCTCTTATTGCCATTATTTTGGACATGCAAAGAAAAACGTACACTTGAGTCCGGGCTTCAAAACAAAATTACCCATCTACCCACCATGCCTCTTCACTTTTCTGGCATTAAAAAGTTTAATAATTCATTGTGTGACTTCAGACTCTGCTTTATTTGCATGTAAACCTGTGTGAGACATCGCTGTGTATAGGCTTTTGAGCATGTATGAAAAATTCAGCCCCAACAAGCCATGTGTGAAGGGAGGGAGTTAAATATTGAAGAGAGAGGAGGATCTCACAAAGTTCTGTTGTAATGTGCAGACCTTGCTGTGTGTGCTGTAGCTGCATGTGTTTCAATGATGGGGAATGGCAGACTTTTACCAATAGGCCAGGTGTGTTTTACAGAAAAACAACATCCGTGGGTAATGGTTGTGATGGGGGGATTGACAGCGAGGAAAGGTAGGAGAGGTATAGAGAGACAGAGAGAGAGAGATTGAGAGAGAGTGTGTGTGCATGTGTGCATGTGCAAGCGTGCAAATACTGTATGTGTCTGCTGTGGTTTGAGTCTGCCTCCCCTGACTTTGCCCACAGCTCATTGCCTTGCCCTCAGCTAACTTCATCTGCTCTAACCCAACTTGATATTTAGCTGAAACAGGGCAGCAGTTCACTCCAAACAAGTTCACTGGGCAAAGACAAGCAATTAGAGAGTTGTCAGAATAATGGGAAAGCTTCTTTATTCCCTGCAATTTGATGGGACAGTAATTCAGTAATTGTCTGTTAACAGCATGGCACGTTATAGCACGTGTTAATAGCATTTGCTCATTTTTAAATTTATTGTTATCACTTTCTGTTACATACCATACCTAATTCAAGGGGGTAAAATTTCCAAGGAACTTAAGAAATCATTACTATCAGATACTGAAATCAGCCAAAAACAAAATACCTGGTGAATATTAAAATGTAAATAACAAAGCATTTTCAGTATATAATTTAATTTATACTGATGTTTTGTTCACAGCACCAGAAGATGTGTGTCATTTTCATTTAAATAGATAAGAGCTCTCATGCCAGCCCATTGTGCGCTATATTTACTGAGAGAGAGATTCTTGGCAAAGGCATCCGCTATGTTTTATTAATGAAGCTGCTTGTACTACAGAAGGAGGGGTAGAAAAACTCGCACACACCTCTGGCGGGACTTGATCACTCAGTGCATTAAAATGTATGATACAAGGGAGTTAGTGAGACGGTTATCTATGAGGAAAAAAAGAGAAATAAATATTGAAACATCTTTATGAAATATTAACGCCAACACAAACAATGAAAGTAACTAAGGGATTTAGGAGTGGCCAAAAAAGCCCGCAGGGGATACATTTTCAAAGGCAGCAAGGCTGTATACAGTCTTTCAGGCATTTTTCACTAAGGGGGAATAGGAGCAATTTTCTGAAGCATCTGAGATGAACCGCTTCACAGCGTGAGAAAATAAACATTTCTTTGAGATCACAGGTTTCCCCTCGGAGAAGTGAATCCTGTTTTTTTAATGCATCATTGGGAGAGAGAGAGGGGGGGGAAAGAGCCGTGTATTAAATATGACGACTCTTGAGATGTTTGATTTGTGATTGGAGCATCTTTTGATGTCATTTTCACCTAAAAGCGCTTGTGAGCGGAGGGGATTTTCTTCTGATGGGCAGGTTTGTCATGCAGTTCTCTTATCGTTGTTTCTATCTCTTGTGCTGGAACCGTTTTCATCTGATCCTTTGATTTGCTTGTTGTCTTAATGTTTCCTCTTGTATTGATAAAGCAGGGTTTGTGGTAATGTTTACTTTGTTTCTAGTATATTTGAGAATATGCATCTCATCCCCATCCATTACTCCATCCCCTCAATAATTAAATAAATGAAAACATGCACAGATTCCTATTCAACAGGTCTGCTGTGTTTGTGGAATGAGTTTGCAATATATTTCTAAGAGTGAACTGAAAGAAAACTTGGCTTCTGTTCAGGTTCTGGTTTTCTTTGCTAAAAGGCTCACTCTTCTTGCTCTCCTCTCTGTGTTTTAGTTTGTGGAAGGTAGTTGTTGACTTGCATACTAGTTGATATTGTTGCACTGATAGTGCTGGCAAAAAATACATGGAATACTGAGATCCTCCTGGGATTGGAGAGGGCAAGACAAGTATAACCTCCACAGACTCCCTCTCACTGCAGGAGAAAGACCATGCCAGAATGCCGATTGATATGCTTTTGATGTCTGTTCTATGTTTCGGGAGCAGAGTTATCAACCGTGGCGAGATTGCAGAGGGAAAAGTTCTCTTTTGGGAGAAAGACGTCTGAAAGATACAACAAGTCATGCATTTAAAACTAAACCGATGTGATATGCTGCACAAGTGTGGCGGTGTAGCAGTGTGATACCGCACCTTTTTACTGAGATGAATGACAACCCTTTTCTGAATTCTCCGACTTGCACGACCAATTCCTCAGGTTCAGTTTACTATGTATTTGTTCTTTTTCAAAGTTTCCTCAGCATTGCTCAAGTGTTACCATACTGTATCTCATTCACATACGACATTCAGATCTCAGCTATGTTGTTTTCACCATCTTGCTCGTTCTAGGCCACCTCCCGAGTCACAAGGGAATGGAGGGTTTCCACAAAAGAAGAACAGGTCTGTTAAAAATCTTTTTTTTTTTTTCTCCCCTCTTTAGGTAAATATGTCTCGGTGTCCTTCCTGGGCTTGTGCACAGCAGCTAACAACTGTCTCTAACACTGGCAGTGAGAATGTCTCACTTTGAGAAGAAAGACATCCTGTAGTGCCACTCCAGACTCAATACCTCCAATTCTTTCTGCCTCCTTTGACCAAATCTACTACTACTTTTCTACTAAGACTTTTTATTGGCTTCTTTGTCTACAATACCTCTTTCTCCCTATTTGATTCTGTGTACATGGATTTTCTCCCTCACGCTTTCTTTTCTTTTCCTCTGTGAACCTTCTCTGCCCTTGTCTGTTTATTCCTCATGTTCACCCCCCACGCTTCCTTCCCTCCTGGTTGTGTGTTTATTGCTGGGTGGCTCTGTTGGTAATTGGTCACTGGCCACCCAGTGATCCTTCCCTTACCATTGGCCACCTAACCACACCAATACAATAGCAGTGACACACACCAGCAGTGGCAGGAGTCCTGCTGGGTGGCAGAGCTGCAACATAGCAAGGTATCTGTGTTACTCCATGTTATAGTGTTGTAGTGGGAATGGTGGGCATCCAAGTTTGCAGCAGTTGATCACAGAATAATTCAAGGCAGATCTCCATAGAATGCATCCGTGCAGTATGAACACAACGGCCTTCACCACTATGGCAAAATAAAGATTAAATCAAGTTGTGGGAAAAGCCTGATGTGATGAAAGATGACAGCAAAATAAAGGATTGTAAGTTTCTGCAACTCAGTGGAGGTCTTCGCGGCTCTGAATTTAATTGAAGTTCTGATAGCATCCATCATTTTAATTGGATCAAATGTGAGGTAAATAAGACCACGCTGTCCTATTAAGGAACCGATCGCTGGTTTGGTGGTAGATACATACACACACACGCACACACATAAGGGAAAATCATACAGTTATGCTTTATAGAAACACTCTACAGAAAGAAAAAGAGAAGATACATAATTTTATGAGTCAAGAAGAGAGACAAAAAGCAAAAATAAGGCAATAGCGTGATACCTACTTCTCCCAGGTCACACCTCCTCCTCTCCTTTCCTCTCCTCCTCCTCCCTTCTTCTTCCTTCCAATCCAATCCACCCAACCCACCTCCACCCCTCTGCCATTTCAGTACCAGGTGCTCAGGTGGGAGCCTGTGGGATGGCGAGAAACGTGTGTGTGTGTGTGTGTGTGTGTGTGTGTGTGTGTGTGTGTGTGTGTGCGTGTGCGTAGGAGTCCACAGCTGCATGGCGCGTCTGCTTCCCCTGCCTGTAGACATGCTGCCATTCATCGCCTCATTACCATGGAGGAGAGGAGCAGAGGATGGGTGGAGGTAGCCTGCACAGACTGCAATCAGCTCTCTTTGGCTGTTTTTTATGTACTGCATATCACATTCAAATTTGTACATGCTCCATAGCCTCCGGTGCTAAAAGTCGCCACAGGCTGCCGGTTTGTTTTTGTTTGTTTTTTTGCTTTTTTTTAGTATAACTAAAACAAACAAGTCAACACTCACTTCAAGGGTGGTGGCAATGAATGGAATGAATCCTAATTGAATCGACAGGTAAGTGACTTGCAGAACCACACATTGATGTTACATTGATGTCTGGAAACCCGCAATGCTTAACTGCTGCTACAGTGCCATCAATATGCTACTGGAGTGTATTATGTTCTACACACTGGCTGTTCTTCATTTGCCATTGCAAATTGTGTCATACAGTACATTTGATATGATTCATTTTCTTGCTTTCACTACTCACCTGAATTTGGGATCCATTCCTACAGTTTACTACCGACCTTGTACTTGTAGTGAGTATTGATTTGTTGTTTGTGTTACCTGTACAGCCTGTGATGGCCCGAAGCTAGATGTGTCGTTGGTGTCTATGAAGCAGCGCATCCTGATACATGGAATGCAAAACAACTCCGCTGTAGTCTGTATTTGACCTTATTGTATTAAACCAGGCAGGTCAGTAGGGGTGGTGTGTGTGCGTGTGTGTGTGTGTGTGTGTGTCTTGGTAAACAAGAACAAAGTTAGGTGAAGGAATCAAAGACCAGGGTTTCTCAGTAATGAGTTGTCCAAACAAGAGTCAGACACAAGATTTTTTTCTGTTTATCGGTGGCAGGCCATTGTTTAATTGGTTTAGATGGTGTGTTCCAAAGCACACTCAGTAAGCAAATAATGTAACAAGATGGATTTTCATATAGTGGCGTCTCGTGTGTTTCAGTGCTATTTAAAGTTTGGCCATAAATTAAGCAGTGATGCATTATTCATGATGGCACTTCTACACTCTCCCAGAGGATTTTATGCTAAGCGGGGAGTCATCTCTCTCTCTCTTTCTCTCTCTCTCTGTCTGTCTGTCTGTCTCTCTCTCTCTCTCTCTTTCTCTCTCTCTCTGTCTGTCTGTCTGTCTCTCTCTTTCTCTCTCTGTCTGTCTGTCTCTCTCTCACTCTCTCTCTCTCTCTCTCTCTGGCAACTGACTACATTATCTCGCTAATGGTCTGAGTCAATGAGTCACTCTCACACTCAGGTACACATGTCAAAGCCAGGGGATCGTACAGGTTGTTGAGATGAAGTGAGCGGCAAATTAATTGTCCCTCAAAATACAGAATGCTGCACTGAAATGTTATGTAAACAAGCTGAATGTTATTGTGGTCAAAACACTGGGTTTTGCCAACATTCAACATAGGTTTTCTTCTGTTGTAATTAGTGAAAAGCTTATATGTTGGTTGCGCTCTGCTACATGCAACACAGCAGTACGATCGATTCTGCAAGAATAGCAAAGCAACAAAACCTGACAGTGAAAAAAAAATCACAATTTCTATTCACCAGATGCTTCCCTCTAATTTGCCTGCAAACTAAAGGCAAGGTGTAAAACAAATTTGCTCCTGGACTCCAATTCTGTGCAACCAAGTCCAACCAAGTGTGAGTGATAGAAATAAAAAGGAAAGACACCGAGATATAGAAAGAAAGACATAATAAATAAAAAAAAACAACAACAACCATTTTCTCCGTGCGTGTGGGAGAGGTGAGGGTAGTAAATGTGGAGTTGTGAATGTAGCGTGGTGTTCCTCTCAGTGGGGGAGGGGTGGATAGTGGACACAGGGAGGCCGCTTACCGGAGCTCTCCGAACACTGAAAGGAGGGAAAAAGTGTTGACAGCAATTTCACCGCAGGGTAGGAGCACACACAGAGCGCCCCAGGTGCCCCGGCCCGTACACAGTGTCTGATTGCAGTAAATTGTGGTGCTGTTTTTAGTACACAAACAAAACCTCACTGTGTGTCTGGCTGCTCCCTTCACTGAGCAGGCTCGCTGAAGACAGAGGGAAGGCAGAGGAGCCTATTGGTGGATATGATGGTTTTAACGTAAGGTAAGCAGCAACATAATCTGTTTCAATTAGTGCTTTTTGCCTCTGTGCTTTTTGCGAGACAATAAACAGCATCAGTAATGTATGACATTGTTGTATGTCATTTGATATCATAGGTGTTTTGGGACTCTAGCAGGTTTGCTTAAGTTTGTGAATCTCAATTAGGGTAACAGAGGAATCTGTACAATGCATAATTAATTTGTCTGTACTTACTATAATTCTCAAATACATGTGTGATGTCATTTTGCCATATAAAATAAAGTGCATTCCATGCTGCACTGGCTCTATTGCTACATGAACAATCTATAATGAAACAAAATGCACTCTTCCAATTTGCATTTTACAATCACAGTTTCTGCCTTTTTATCAGCGAGCAAAAAGCTTAGAACACTTAAAGCGATTACAGCAATACATTGCATGAAAAAATGATGAAGCATGGCCATTCTAATAGGCTGCGACATCTCATCTAAGATCCCCACTCCGTCTAACAGTGCACTTATTTTCCAGAGAGAAAAGTATTTTCCGCCTATCTCATCAATCTCGCTTATGCAAATGAGTGTCTTAATTTGGTTAGGGGCAGAGTCATGTGGGAGATAGGAGAAAGTACAATCTTGTTTACCTTAATGGGGAATGTTTTCAGCCCAGTTAACCAATGACGGAGGCTCATTTAGTCATGCTAGAACCAGGAATTGGGTTACTAATGCAACATGAATTTGACCACAGCATAAGACAGTATTGTCTTATGTGTGGAAAATGAAGAAAAATCAAGCACTTGCTGTGTCACACGATCTAAAATGGCAGCAGTACTTACACATATTATCTTCAATGGATATATTTTCAAGTACACAAGGTGGCATGAAATGTCCTCAAATTCACTTACTGAAGCAACAAAACACTTTTGCAATAACAAAACAAGAACAACACAGGCAATGAGCTCTCTGTCCCCACAATTCACTGTTTTCTTTATGTGTCACTACTCACAAAATGATATGTTGAATGTGCACCCACTGGGGGGATACCATGGAAATATGAACAGTTTGAAAGTAATATTAATCCTCTAAAAATGGCATCGCAACCAAAGGATGGAGGTACCATAGCAATTATAGCTGCCACTGACCCCTTCTCCGATAACCACGCACAGAAAGAAGGCGCAGAAAAATAATTATAGTCAGCTGGATCCATTATAATTTACTGTAAAAGTAGCCTATACTTGCTCTGTGGAATACAGTGTGCCGTTCTCACTCTTTCTTTCCATTGTATCCCTCAGCTAAAACACAGCCTGGCTGATGTGTTTTCTGTCATCGGCGTCTTCTCTGCTCCAGGACAGATGTCGTACAATCTTGAGAGATAATAGAGGTGCAAATACACACACATGCACTTGCACACACACACACATACACACTTACACACACCCATATACAAGCAAGCGCTACTGTCTCTTTCAAACACATACCCATACACACAGGCACACACACACACCCACACACATGAGTTTATGGGGAAAAAAAGCTAAAACTGTAACTGATGCTTTCAAAACAAATTTAGATAAAATATAAATATTATAATATATTATAATATATATTATATATATAAAATAAAATGAAAACACTAATGCCTATTATAACCCTGATGTACATGCAAGTGCTTGTGCATGTGCAACACCTAACCTCCAACCAACCCTCCCACCTTCACACATACACACACACACACACACACCACCCCGATCCCGACGTCCACCTCAGCCGTCCCCTTCAGCTGACATACTCTCTCTCTCTGTCTCTCTGTCTCTGTCTCTCTCTCTCTCTCTCTCTCTCTCTCTCTCTCTCTCTGGTGTAGCAGCCTCCTCCATCAGTGGAGCCTGAGAGTAGAGTCACACCAACACGCTCCACTGGGTCCCGTGAAAGGATGCCAGGTTGGTGTGAAAGGCAGCCTGAGGGAGAGGGACTGTGTGTGTGTGTGTGTGTGTGTGTGTGTGTGTGTGTGCTTGTGTGTGAGAGTGTGTGGGCAGGTAAATGGACAGCCAGGTTATCTCCCTGTAGCGATGCCAGCTACAGTGCATCATTACCTTTGCACTTTGATGGGTGTGACATTCCCCTCACACTCCACTGCGGTCATTCACTCACTACACACACGCACACACACACACACACACACAATGATACATACAGTACATGTTCAATCATCCATACAGGGGAAAACTGTCACC
This sequence comes from Centroberyx affinis, assembly GCF_046629955.1. Classification (NCBI taxonomy): domain Eukaryota; kingdom Metazoa; phylum Chordata; class Actinopteri; order Beryciformes; family Berycidae; genus Centroberyx; species Centroberyx affinis. The sequence continues at coordinate 99,843 of NW_027279523.1, forward strand.
TTGTCTGATTTCTGTTTCTCTTACAAACATGGATATTTGCACACATACCACACACACACACAATACCACACATACACACACACACACACACCAATGCTGGATTTTCACTCAGACTTAAAAATTGATTCTCCAAATTTTACTAACTTATAAATCTATTTGACACTACAAGTGTTATAGAAAATGTAGTGATAATCAGTGTTGGAAATAACACATTACAAAGTAACGCATTACTGTAATTCCACTACTTTTGGCAGTAACTAGTAATGTAACTAATTACTTTTTCAAATTAATAACGCAATTTCAATTACTGAAATTTAAATGGGCTCGTTACTCGTTACTGGTTTATCCGGTTTATGATCATCCGACTTTACGGTGGTGCAAGTGAATCAAAAGACTACCAACCTCCCTGGCGACTTTATTTCTCAAAAGCAACTAGCGACAAATCTGGCGACTTTTTCTGACCATGGGAAGCAATGTTAAAAGTGTTGAATCCCAAAGCATTTGGCAATAAATTGGTACGGCTGATGCTGGTTTTCTGTACTTGCTTGTCTAATCCAGAGAGGTCTGATGATCACAGTGTAGCTCCCTCCCTCCACTGAGAGCAGGATAGGGTCCACTTGTAATTGTTACCGGCGTACGCCAGAACTGGCCCGGGTGGGCGGAGTCAGCACTTAAATTAAAACGGGCTACGCCGCAGCCAATAGCTACTTTCCTTGGAAAAGAGTTGGCAACACTGCTACCGGTCCGCTAACTTAGCCCACACAGTGTACTAATGCTTGATTTGAAGGCCTGTCAAGGCTACAGTAAATACACCTATCAAAACATATCTATTGTGTTTTATTGTTCCACTACTTACTTTTCATCATAGTGATAATGGGTACAATGATAGATACAATTTGACAGTTGTATTGTCCCACACTGTGCCACAGCAACACTAAAATAATATAGCTATGTGTAATAAGAGAATTGAAGCAGACATTTAGAAGTAACGCAAAAGTTACTTTCCCTAGTAACTAAATACTTTTATTATGCAGTAATTGGTAAAGTAATTCAATTACTTTTTGAGAGAAGTAACTAGTAACTGTAACTAATTACTAATTTTCAGTAACTTGCCCAACACTGGTGATAATATAGGGATTTTATCCTATTTGGAGTCCACATTTGGTTGTCTCAAACAATTTCCTGATTTGGAAGCTGTAATCAGTAATTGATAATCATTCACTTCGCTGGTGCACTGCCACTCTCAGGTTGACTCTCATGTTGATACCTTACTTCTGATTAGTGAAGCCGACTGCAGGCTTTTTGGACTCGCATGCCCACAATGCTGCCAGTGTTCCAAGAAGCTTTAAGTGGCTGAACACAGAAGCAGTAACACAATTTGGGTCAGTCAGGTCATGTTTTAGGATTGAACAACAGAGGCTGCTATCTGTTTTTCTAACATATCAGTGACACACACACCCACAGCCTGCTGATCAGTTGATATTTTCAGTATACTGATTCTGAAAGTTGTTTTTGAAAAGAAAAATAATCTAATCAGGTATTCATCAGGAAATATTTGGATTTTCGTTTCGTTGTCTCAACTAAATAATCTCATGAAAAATCATTATGGTCCAGTATGGTGAGAATACAGTCGGTATTGTTATGTTATTTCGGATGCAGTATGATCATTTGGTCACACATACGCACACACACACATACACACACACACGCACACACACACACCTATGCTATTCCATCCCACTGAACTACTCAGGAAGTCATATTCTGAAGTGTCATGCTGTGTGCCATTTCAGCGGCCCGAAGGCAAAGCTGAACTATTCTTCTTTGATATGCAAAGGAAATACAGTAGGCATCAGCCACTTGACAGAATGAGCTGCATTTTGGGACCAAGGTGCCGTTGACTCATATTCCCCACATACACAAATTCTGCATATATCGTATGATCCACTACACAGTTTCACTCTCATAACACTTTCTGCTCCACTGTCTGTGTTAGGTCACCAATGAATATATGAATATAGCTGGGATCCATCCCTTGAATTTTTACCCTGTAGGAGATTTCCTTGCAAGAACTGCTGTTTTTTTGTTTGTTGTTTGCCTTTTGTTGTCAGTTATCTTTTAACCAGTCTTATTTCATTGTGTTAATAAAGTGAACCAAACTAAGTAACAGAGGACGTAAGCTAATAAGATTATAAACCAGAGATAGTGGATATTGGAGCCCTTTGAACAAGCTATTTTGACGTATACACAACTGAGATCCTATTAGTTGATTTTACATTGATTCAGTCTAGTTTGTTTTGGATTCTCAACACCTCTTGGTGTTGTATCAGCCTACGCAGTTCTTCATAGCCTCGCAGTGTCTCTGTGTGAGCGTTGGAGCCATCTGTTGGGGTAAACGCAGTGTCAGAAACAGTGAAAGTGAGATGGCAGCGAAGAGACGCTCGCCCCGAGGCGCTTCCTCTGTCATCACTCCAAGAATCCCGCTGTGCCGACCATGAACATTAACTTCCCAAAGCACTCTGGGTAATCACTTGCCGCCTCACAGTAGCCAAAACAAAGATTGCAGGGGATTTTGTGATGCACATAGTTGGCACATGGAGCAGGAATTGACAGTGAATGAACACTTCATTCAAGAATGTTTTATATAAACAGCAAGTGTTGAAAATCAGAGAGACGTGGAGTAGAAAAAGTGACTTAATTTGGGAAGAGATCAGCGTGGCAGATCTTTTGTTTCCGTTCATGCTTTACAAATGCTTATCATGAACCAATACAGATCTTTAGCAAGTATATACATAGATTCAGAGAGGGGTTGGTCCCTCAGTGTGGTGTTTGGCCTCAACAAAGGGACAATGAAGTTAATGGATGGATCTTCTAAGTCAGTGGGTTCTCAACCTTTTTGGCTCATAACCCCTTAAAACAAAGCAATGAATACTCACAGGCTGCATATGCAGAGTGGTGAAAAAGAAAAAGAAAAAATTAGAAAAAAAAAAAAAAAATTCAGAAAAAATAGACATGATATTAAATTTGTATCATAGAAATATGTTTTTTTCCTATTCCATAAATTATCTCGCAGCCCCCTGGGGGGTCTCAGGTTGAGGACCACTGCAACAGTTTGTTCCTCTGCACTGTCTGAAGTCAAAGACCAAAGACCTGCAGCAGCCAAACATCTGTCTGGCCACAATGCAAAAACAGACAGGCAGGTACATGAGCAGATAAACAGGTGGGTATAGATAGGTAGGAAGACAAGAAGACAGACAGACAGTCAAACAGACGAGGAAGAAAACAGGCAGATGTACACACACAAACTGTACACACACGCAGTGCGCACACACACAACTGCATCCAGCCCATGCGGCGTCACAGGCCAATTTATTTTCTTCGAACTCCATCTGGACATGAGACAAATAGAGTCATCTGCCGGCCAGGGAGGTGACTGTAATTTGTTTGCCTGCATGGCTGTAATATTCAGTTTCTCTCCAGGTTAAAACACAATTACTTCCTAGCAAACACGGCTGGACTAAATCGGCCACGGCACCGCGTCCTGCCATCTGTTGCTTGCTTGCAGCAGGATGTGAGCATGGCTGGCAAAATGGCTCCCGATTAGATGTTCCACAGAGACAAGTCTATGCCGCCCATCTGATGGAGATACACACATCCACACACAGTCTATGCCCTCCATTTGATGGGGATACATACATACACACATCTTTATGCTGTACAGAAAAACATTGGCTAAGAAACATACACACACACACACACACACACACACACACACACACACACACACACACACAAAGACATAGATGCAAAGTAGCGCCTGAACAGGGGTTTGATGTCTGCAAATGTGAGTCTACAATCTGGCAGAAAAGGGAGCAGGGTAGAGTTGCTCTACACTATAAGACACAATACATATGGAATATGTTTTCACTCAAACTCAGTTGGACGCCCAATCACCTGAAAGTGTCTCTTGTTTCTGCAAAACTGTCAACTTCGGAGAGAAAGATAACTTGAAGACCCATTTTCCATATCCACAAAAAAAAGTGTTTCAGCTTCTGTTGATGTAGTCCACTCCATCTACTGCTGTTTTGAATTCGTGTGCTTGCAGAGAGTCTTGCAGTATCTTTTCTAAAAAATATAGTTGAGATTAACCTTAAAATACTGTGGCATTATTGAAATTAATCTAGGAAATACAGTGATAGGAGAACAGTAAACATAATCCGTTTATTACATTTACAGTATTGTCTGCATGCCAAGAATCAACAGTGGAACACCAGAGGGTTGCTGTTAGGTTTTGTTTTACATTTGGCCCAGAAAGAAGGAGTCCTCGTAGTAACAGCTATCAGCCCCAGCACTTCCAGTCCTTTGTGTGTATAAACCATGGCAAGAAATGGCCCTTTCTCATCACAAATTACACCTTCTTTTGGTGCAGCCCATGAAGAAATTAAATAAACACAATATGCAAAACCATGCCTAAGCTAATTAGCAGCAGGCTGCCTCACAATGAATGAAGAATACAATTAATCAGTGTGTGTGTGTGTGTGCGCATGTGTGTGTGCGTGTGTGTGTGTTTATGTAGGGGGGTTGCCTATGAACACACATATGCTTGGTTTTTATTGACGCTCCCTTTGTTTTGCCCCTGCTAATCTTCAGCCTTGTGTTTTTATTCGACAACATTGTTCTATGAAATCGGTTATTTGCATGCTTACAGTTTTGCATTTGTGTTGCATATGCATAAACCGAGGCCATGTGGGTTTACTCTAAATGCTATTCTTACAACAGATAAAGAATTAGGGAAAGCCTGTTATTTTTAATCACATTTTTTATCCCCTGGTAGGTAACGTACCACTACTGTATGAGATAAGGCTGTTTGGTTTCACACAGATTTCCAACTCACTTCAGTAGGAGTAAGTCCATTTCTGGACCCTTTCCAGATGTGAATCACAACATAATGATGTGGGCCTATTAATAGATTAGATACAGTCTTAGTGTCTGCTGTAATTTATTAAACATGATTAAACATCTTGGCAGCGGTTCCAGCTCTGCTAACCAACCCAGGAATTAAACTTCTCATAGTTAGCATCAATTAAGTCATCTCTTTGATTATTTATTATTGTTTATTTTAGTTCTAAATAAAAGTCTTTGTTAATTTACAGTAAGTAGCAGAAAAGCTAATGCTCTCATCACTGTGTACTTTCATCAGCATACAATGCAGCAGCATTATTACTCATGTGTCACTAAATAGTATCGCTTTGATATTACTAAAGTATTTCTGACCAAAAGATGATTAGTAAGAATTATTATTATGCAAAAAATTAAATGATCACCCACGAAGTGAAAGAAAAATACTATATCCTTATATATATTACACACCAATTTAATTTCCTTCCTCATTTAATACTCAGCAACTAACAGAGTTTCTGATGTTGAAACACATAACTGCTGCCGCGTGATGTCAGCGAGGCTCTGTGGAGACTGTGCGACAGTAAAAGTGGACTGCATCAAAGTGTTCTGCAGTGGCAGAGTGCCACCCATAACAAAGAGCGCCTTATGGCCGGGCCGGGCGCTCCAACGTGTAGCACCACCCCCCCGACCCCGGTCAGCCATCAGCACATCAGAGCGGAGACAGACAGCGGAGGAAAGGCTGGACCTCATCTCACCTCTCAAAGAGCTGCATGACCCGCTGCTCCCAGCTGCATTCACGCTGCCTGACACCAAGTTCAAAGTAATTTCTCCTCAGTGTGTGTGTGTGTGTGTGTGTGTGTGTGTGTGTGTGTGTGTGTGCGTGTGTTTATGAGTGGAGTGGGGAGAGAGAGTAAATTAGGGGGATTGTTCAGGGTGCGGTGTGTGTGCGTGTCTGTGTGCATGTGTGTGTTCTTGTGTGCATGTATCCGTGCGTGTGTGTTTGTGTGTATGTGTCCATATGTGTGTGTGTGTGTACTGTAAATGTGTGTTATTACAGCCCCTGTTTAGCTGAGCTGAACATCTGTCACAACAGCCTGCTCTCAGGTCGTTCTGTCTCTGGTGGAAAGAAAATAAAAATATCCCCTTTTAGGCAGCTTTATCTCAATGGAATGATATTTTACACATGTACAGCAACTCTTACTTTGCCACATTGCCTCAATGATTAATGTCAAGGTTGGATTTTTTTTTTTATCCATTGACAGTCAGGAAATATCATAGAGTTTTAGGGGAAAGAAAGGGATTAGTCAGGATACAATTATGTCTTCTAAAGGAAACTATAACACCATTTCTTTCTTTTGATGTGGTTGTTATGGTGGCCACACTGTTGCTTTCCATTGTTTAATCAAAAAAATGCCTTCGTCATATTTGTAAGAGAACACAAAGAGGAGGGAGGGAGAGAGAGAGAGGGTGAACACATGTAGGTTGATGCACCTCAAAGGAGTCGTCTTAACCCCATTCTCTCCCCTCCGTTTATTTCAGCACAGAGGCATTCTCTTCTATCTACAAGACCCATTTAACACATGAGTGGCAGCAAGCGTGTGCGGGGGGGAAGGGGTCAAGGTTCATAAAATTGATGTACCTCGACATCAGCTGACCTCTGTCAGATCGTTCTGTCTGCTGAGGTTTTCTCTGATACATCTAGCAAGCCTCCTGCTCTGGCTACACTCAGTTATTTTTATTAAGCATCACAGCTAATGCAATTCCATTTAAATCCCCCCCAAACTTCAGTACGTTCAGAAGCCATTTTGTGCATTCAAGGCTTGTGAATATCAAACAGTTATGCAGAGGTAATTGATCATATGCTCCAGGGGAGCAAGGCAACAATTTCATTGCGGGGAAATCTGTATGGAAGTGTTTTTAAAGTGGATGGATTTCACACTGTGGAAAAAGGCAAAGAGACAGGCTCAAAGAGAAAAAGCTAGTAACGCACTATAAAAGCTTTCCAAGTATTTCCAACAAAAAAGTGGGGTTAAATACTACTTGTCAGTATTCAGCGAGGGTAGAAGCTGAAGATATATCATCAAGTCTATCCTGACTAAACCGAACCAGATGGAATAAGATACGATTTCTAATAAACTACTGAACTTTATGGTACTTAGTCAAAGCGCTTTGCCAAAGACACATTTTTGAAAACTTCTACCTAAATTACTCTCTCCTTTGAATTGGATTTGCATGTGAATTGGCAATACCAAGGGTAACGCACCTGTCACATTTCTACTTGTATAGAGCACCATTGTGTAAAACATTTTCTCACTCTTGCCTTGCTGTACTACTGTAATTATTCTCCAAGAAATATCATACTTGTCTGTAGTTTGTTTCTTGAATTATATGAACACCTTTATTTACCTTGAATGGCATTATTTATTGTCACAAATTATTAGTTTGGTTTAGGTGTGATTGTAAACAACAATATGAATTGAATTGAATGACGCTGTATCTGCAGACACCCTGAGTCATTTCACCTTACTATTGACTGTAATTCATTAAAGATACGTTGTAACTATAGAGTTCATGCAAAAACCTTGAATAGAGCTAGAACTCAAAGGGTGTTTTAATGCACTGAAACAGAATTGAGCCAGTGAAGCAGGGATGAGCTATCAACAGTTGACTTCGCTGGCGTTCTTTCAAAGCCCAGAATAAAGCTTGAGACCTTCCATGTCATTGCCATGAAACTAAAGCTTTAATTTGTCATTGTGTGCAGTGCCAGCAAAACATGCCAGCAGAAGAAATAAATAAGGCACAAATGAGTTCTTCTAAAAAGAGCCACGGCGTATAGAAGTGAGCAGGAGTATTTGACAAAACGTTTCTTAATAGGCTTTTCATCCTGCCTGACTGAAATGGCGGCTGAATTTCTGCCACCACGTCAATTAGTAAAACTTTTCTTTCTCTCTCCCCCTTTCAGCTCTGAAAGGACTCTATGAAATTGCCACCGCCCAGCACAAAAAGAAAAGCCTTTTATTACGCTCGTCTTTCAAACACTGGCTGTCGACAAAACAAGTTTTCTGCCTGCAATACTGAGCTACTCAGGACCTGAGAAAGAATAAGACACAAACAGTCACAACACCTTTCCAAAAAGGGTTGAACTGTGTGCCACAGTGCTTACATCATGCCTTCTTTCATCCTTATGGTCTGGCACTGGGATGTGTGGGACACTGCTCCTGAGCTAACCTATGAACCTGCTTTCAGTACCAGGAGGTAGATAAACATTTTAAAATCATCACGTATTTTGAATCAGTATGCTTAAAGGAATAGTTCACCTGATAATAAAAGTTCTATAGCATTCCAAAAAATAATTACCATAAAATTACTCCAAACGACTCTCAGCTCGTACAGAGAAACAGGAAGAGCTGTTCCTCTTCTCTATCAAAGTTGTTGGACATTTTTTCTTCTTTGTTTGAAAGTCAGGTAAGTAAGCGCTAATAAGCTACCTGCACTAGCTAACTCTCTGTGTGTTATGTGGACATACAAACTTCAGCTGTGTTTCGTCTGACATAAGGGTGAGTGAACAATGACAACATTTTTGGGTGAACTATCATTTTACTGCTGGTGTACTTACTATTGTGCAACAATTTAAGCTAATACCATCATCAACTCATTTGTTGCATTACTAATTATCAGCTTAGGAATATGAATATGACCAAGAAAAGTCAGACCTTCACTTGCATTCAGAGCTGAAATCAAGTGACCAGGGCCAGAGATAAAAGATATGAACATTGAATTTTACCATTCATTGGCACAGTACAGAATAAATCATTTTTGAACTCACCAAGGTCATTATTATTTCAGTCACTTGTTTCTTTGTGCCTCATATAAAAAGAAAAATTTCACAAATCATTTTTAAGGAGATACAGTTAACACCACCTCTTCCATCTTTCATTCTTTCTTTCTTTCTTTCTTTCTTTCTTTCTTTCTTTCTCTTTTTCCTTCTATCTTTTTTCTTTCTTTCTTTTTTCTTTCTTTCTTTCTTGCTTTCTCTTTTTCTTTCTTTCTTTCCCTGGTTCCTCTGACTTTTGATGCCAGATGAGACTACAGCTCTAGGAACACCCAGCACTGCCCTGTTTAATACTAAACAGGTGCAGCTGTGTGTGTGTGTGTGTGTGTGTGTGTGTGTGTGTGTGTGTGTGTGTGTGTGTGTGTGTGTGAGCACGGTAATGCATGCACACACGACACAGAGACCTCGCACCCCTGCATGTCCATACGGCCAGCAGCTCAAAGCGGGCGGACGGAGCTGATGGCATTAGGCAGCAGAGGGGCCAGAGAAGCAGCTGGCCACCAGCTCTCAGCGGCCCTCCCACCCCAGGCATGAAAGGGCCCCCCAGACCTCTGGGGAGTGCTTAGTGTCTTGTCGGCCATTGTGGCCCTAATGGTCCCTCGGCATTCATAGCTGGCCATTATACTGGAGCAAAACCAATCGCTTTGTCACGCCTGTTGGAGTCAAGAGGGGACGGAGCCTCCTGTTGAAGCTCTGACAGCGGGTAGGAACTCTCTCAAGCTCGGACATGGGACCCTCTGCTCTCTTTCCCTCTAGCCCTGCGTCTTTCACTTCTCTCCTTGTTTCTTTCTATTTTCTGATCTCCTCTCTCTCTCTCTCTCTCTCTCTCTCCCTCTCTCTCTCTCCCTCGCTCTGGTCAGCTGCTGGACCGTATGGGGTTGACAGAACCCTCCAGGCCCACCAGTAGTCACCACCTGTCCACCTTCCAGAGGATGAAGGGTCACACAAAGACACAGCGGACATCCATAAGTCTGGAAGGCAGAATAAGATCCTAAGAGGCTGCTCTGAGCTCTGAGCTAAATTGATTTTTCACACTTTTTTTTTACTGGTCTTTCCTTTCAAGTTAGGATACTTTCTCTTTGATTTAAGTCTGTTTTAAAAGAATGTTAGTATAAAATATGTGTATAAGTCATCTAGCTAGGGTGCACACATGTACTTGTGATGAGTTTAAATTCCCTGATGTGCATTGATTGATATCCAAAGACAGGAATAGGACATAGTATTATCATTAGTGCAAAACAAGAGAAAATAGCAATGTGGTAATGTATCAGTAATATATCAGCGCAGATCATAACTACAGCTCTAATTCCTGTCTCTCTTCATTGCATACTGCCATAAAGGCTGATAAAAGGCTCACAGAGGGCGAAATGCCTAGTACTGTAATTTGTATTTGTTATATTACTAGACAGCGTAATGAAAAATGATATATCGCATTGAAGCGGAGCAGGCAGATAACTAAATCCACCCCGAGATCACTGAGACGGCAACGCTGCAGTGGCTCTGTAGAGTACAAACCACGGATCTACAGTCTCAAAGTCACCCCATCAGAGACGTTATCGACTAGGCGGCGATACACTTTGATGTCCCAACTGTCTCTCAGGTACACACACGCACAAACACCCGCACACACGCCAATTAGCGCAACCTCTCTTTGTGTGGAGGTTGTACACGAGTGACCTGATGCTTGATGTCACAGCGAGTTCAAAGGGCTGACAGTGTCAAAGAAAGTCCCAGTGGGGGCTACACGAGCGAGAGTACACCCTCTGCTATGCAAACACAACCCCCCCGAAGCCCCGGAGCTACAGGCAGGGGGAACAATATCATGTCGAGCCTGTGAATTTCTAATGCGGAAAAGAGGAGCCACGTGCTCTCTCACACACACACACACACACACACACACATACGCATGAACACCAACACACAGTTCATCCACACGTTTAATGAATAAGGACAAACGTATGCTTGCGCACACACACACACACAGTAGGGAAAGAGATGAGAAGACTTTGTAGATTCACTCAGGTTTGTGCGCAGGGAGGCAGGTAAAGAGTAGTTGAAAGTGAGAGACTAGAGAGAGATTTTGTCTATAGGGATGGATGGTAGGAGAATCAGAAATATAGTTTGAAAAGTCGTATAACTTATATCCACTGAAAACATGGATTCAGTTGAACTGCAGAAAGTCAAAACTTTTTTATTATCTTTTATCGCAGTGTGCCTTGTAGAGCTGTACAGCAGTAAATATCATTTACAACAGGATACTCTAAATATCCTGATAGACTGGTGTGCATATACTGTGCTTTCACAGTCTGGGACTCAACTTGAAAAATTTTCAGAATCCATATCTCTAAGAAAGACTGTGCCACCTCCTCTACATGAGTGCTTCCCCAACTTGGTTTTATTTCATCTTTACCAAGGTGCCAGAGCAAAGGAAATGTCTTCTAAGATTGTTGTCAAGTGGGAATAAAGGCAATGAAAAAATCACAGCGTGTTTGGATTTCTTCGACCTATCGCAGTCTAAGGTGGTATTCGAAACAAAGGGATTGATGGAAGTTGTCTTGTATCTTCTGATTGTTGTTGTTTCGCTCACCTGGGACATCCAGAGAGGACAATACTGGGAGGTTAGGGGGGCAGCAAAGAGATCAGAGGACAGGCAGAATTGACCGTCCACTAGATTGGTTGAGAAGTACAAACACACAGCGACTCGGACTAACACTATGAGTATTAAAAATACTGTCTTAGGTGTTACATCTCACACATGAATACATCGGACATATATTTTATATGGTTATGGATTTATTCCCTCCGAACTGATATCCACTCTTGTGGAGGTGCGTTTGATTTGTTGCTGCTTCCTTGGGAGACAGCCGCCTATACTCAGCTCACGAAAAACAAGACATTTTGTTTACCTCCTTCCTTCAGCAAAACAACCCTTGCACAGCGTGTGTGTGTGTGTGCACGTGTGTTTGTGTGTGCGTGAGTGTGTGTGTGCGTGCGTGTGTGTGTGTGTGTGTATATCCTGGAGGGCAGCAGCAGACTCATTAGGTTGGTACTGAAGTGCTGGAGCTGGGAAGTCGACAAACATGCACACACACAGACTAGCACGAGCTTGCTTGCATACATACAATGCTGTAAACACACACACACACACAAACATAGACAAATATAGAAGATGCACACTAACTCTTTCTCCATTGGACACACAAACAAACAAGCACAGACTCTAATACAGGCACACACACAGACACACACACACTTCACGTTCCCTCTCAGCAGTGCGGATAGGATGTTGGCCCCCTGCAGCATTACCTGCAGCCAAGTCAGAGGGCACCATTAAAATTCAACATGCTTTCACTTGCCCCCCCATGACCCAGGAAGTGTTTAGCATTCTGCTCACACACCAAACACCAACAACCAGAGCTCACAGAATCCATCCAAATCTCCCATGTCTCCTCCTGAAGAAATAGTGAATTCTGAGACAATGATATAGTTGGTCTTGCCTATATGGTATTTTGTATAGCATAATAAGAGTGTGATATTATTTTGCTGTTAGCCACAGGCATCCGTATTGTGCAAAAAGTGTCTTTCTGTCTCTCTTTCTCTCTCTCTCCTCATTTCTTTGAGGTTCAAGGACACTGCACTCGGCGACAGCACAGAGAAAAACTGCCTCACCATCCGATAACATTTTTTTTTATTATGATTATTATTAAGTGTCCTATTCTATAAGATATTCCTCTACCATCTGCAATGAAGTGAAGAAAATAAATAACCAGACAGGCAAAAAGCCTGCAGGGGAAGTGACACAAAGGTCCGCGTCGCTTCTTCTTCTCTTTCCCCAGAGAACGAAGGAGGAAGAAGAAAGACGAGAAGAGAAGGGAAGATAGAGGAGGCGAGGGAGAGCTGAGGAGACAGGGGTTAGTGGAGGGAGACAGGGTGCGGAGCGAACAGGGACTTGGTGGTCGACGGGGGGCGGGTGCTGTGGGGGTCCGAGGGAAGGATGGCGAACGAGAGAAAAAAGTCAAAATGGGGAGAATGTTTTTTTTTTTTAAAAGCTTACAAACAGAAGAGAAAATTGGAAAGGAGGGAGGGTGGGAGAAGAAGAGCGATGAAGACAGGATTGAGGAAGAAAGGAGTCAGGGATAGATGGATAGATGGATAGATGGAGGGAGAACACACAGGGAGAAATCTGCTACGAATAATCCCTGAGGGGTAATTATTCATTTGATGTTCAGTGGGTGGCAGTAATGCTTGTGACTCATTTCCAACAACGTTAAAAAGAATAAACCAACTTTTTGCCTACTTCCTTACCTTTGTGCAACAAGATTGGTTGCAGTTTCACCACATATTTAAGAGCACACAGTATGTGCTCGGCAAATTGACCCTGAGCAAATAAAGGTAAAAAAAAAAAAACATTTGGGGAAATTCAGCCTGCTCTTCTCTGTCCTTTCAATTCTATTATGGCTGGATCTATTAGATGGCTGGAACAGATGTGCTCAACAGAGGGACACACAGCATACACACATACAGAGGAAGGCATAGGGAGTGGGGGGTCACACACACACATGCACTCACACACACATGGACACGCACACATTTATGTACGGACATACAGTTGCAGCTTCATACATACACACTCTGGTTTCTCTATATCTTTCTTTCTCCATTTGTTCTTATCATCCATTCTCTCACATGCTGTTGTGAGTTTAGTGTCAGACACCATAAAGCAAAAATTGTTTTTTTTTTAATAAATGCATTTTACACACATGAAAATGAAAAGGTGTCTGCTGCAAAAATTGCCAGACTAACTTTTCATATGATACCGTTAAGCATTGGTGTACATGAATGTCTGTATTTGTATTGTAACAGTATGAGATAGAGAGAGATATTTAATACGCGTGTGTGTGTGTGTGTATGTGTATGTGTGTGTGTGTGTGTGTATTTGTTTCTGTTTATGATTCGTAAATGCATCTGTATCTTTGGGGACATGCTTTTATATTTCTGTACAGTCATATATGGAGGCTGCAGTGTTGATGCAGCCCTGCAAAAAAAAAATCCATTCTATCTCGCAGGGAGAAAGGAGGGAGAAGAGGCACTCATGAAGATTTCAGGAGACCTCAGTGCCTTTGAAATAGTTCTTTTCAAAAGCACTGTGGCGTGTTTCCATACATATTTCATTTCTATTGCTCTGTGCATGCTCGGAGAGGCAATGGGAATTATTTATGTGGTCCAAGGAGAGAGAGAGATAAAGCAAGAGAGAGAGAGAGAGAGAGAGAGAGCTCTGACGCCATTCAGACCAAACTTCATCACAGATTACGCAGGGCAGAAGCCAGAGAGATACGTGCTCAACTAATTAAACGTCTAAATTAAGTCATTAAGTCTGTGGCCTTTTTTTATCCAACCGCCTCTGGTAAAAAATAATTAAATCTCCCCTCAGTTTCCCTCAGCCCTCTCGCTCCCTCTCTCCACACCTTTTTGCAGCTCTGTTTCATAATACAACTAAAAAGACATTGGCAACGAGCCCAAAAACACTACTGCATGCCGCTCGTCTCACACCGAGGGCGATTTGTATATAGCGCTGGCACTCGCACAAACAGTCCTGCGGTTTGATACTGCGTGGTCTTTGCTCCGCTCCACTGGTCTCCAGCAGAGTGAATGGGCGACTCTCACATCGTGTCATTAAAACTGTGGCAGCAAAGATGAGCTGAGGGAAGAGTGGGTGTAGAAAGAAGAAACCAAGAGTGTGCGTTTGTGTATGTGTGTGTCTGCATGCGCTTGGTGTATGTGCATGTGTGTGTGTGTGTGTGTGTGTGTGTGTGTGTGTGTGTGGAGGTGGGTGGGTGTGGGGGGGGATTAGTGAGTGCAAGAGGTTCAGTGTCTGCTGACATCTAGACAAGCTTGTGTCTCTGCATGTGTGGGGGTTCTGGGGAGGAAGAGAGCTTTGTGTGCGTGCGTGTGTGTGTGTGTGTGTGTGTGCGCTGCATTTATGTGCATGTATGTCTGTGTATCTCTCCATTGGTGTGGGAACATTGTGCTGTAGACATCTGCTGGGGTTGCTGCAGTTCTGCCTGGTGTCAAGTCTCGGGGGTGGCTTGTTTTGCCTACTTGACACGTTCCCAGCATGTTCTCTACTTCCATCTCTTAGCTCAGCACAAAAGAACAGTGAAATATACTCTCTCTTTCTCTTTCTCTCGCTCTCTCTCTCTCTCTGTCTTACACTCTCTCTGTTTGTCTGTCTCCGTCTCTCCCTTTCTCTCCCTCGCACACATTCCACCGGGCCTCAATACAAGCTTTGATAATTGGAGCTATTCTCCCACTTCAGAATTGTCTACATCCAACATTTTTTTAATGTTCTCCTCAGAGTATACCTCTCAAGGCTTCCCACTAATTCTGTCCTCTTCGTATATTCCGTTTGCATCAAAAAGATACTTTGAAGCACGAATAAACTCGCAGAGGGACGCTAAATTTGTCAGTTTGGTTACACAGTAGAGCCAAATCATCATGCGCCATGCGGGCGTGACGTTAATTTATTGAGCGGCAGGGAAGGAGACAAAAGGATAAGGGTGTGTGCGTGTGGGGGGGCATCTTTGTCAATTAGTATGCAAATTCATGCGGGTGCCTCCCTCAGATATCCAATCAGGCTGTCACCTCGGCAGGGGGTGTGATTATGAAGTCCCTATGAAGTGTGGCTCTTAGGCTGCTATGCAAAGTAAGGGAGGGGGGTGGCGAGGGACAGGAAGACACACTGTTTGGATGACCGCTCATTGTTTGATGTCTCAGATCAGAGCTGTACATGCACGTATGATCTTCACGCGATGACTGACGCCACCTCTGTCTATGTACATTGAACTGAACCAATTTAAAGATTTGTCAGAACTTTGATGTCTCCTAACAGGCCAGAATAAATAGAGAACGTCTACATATCTGTAGGTGGAGGAAAAGCACACATCTCTGTACATTTATAAAGTATATCTACACCATGTATTAACCATCGCTTGAACGCTTTTTGCCAGCAGACTAAGTGATTTGTCATTTCCATTGCTGTCAATAGCAGCTTATACAGGCATATCCATCATGCTTCTCACATTAAGACAGTCGTTGAAGATGGGAGACGGGGGATGGAAAGGCTGATGCATAGGTGTGTGTGGGGGGTAATTTCGGTGTTCAGTGATCAAAATGGATCAAAATGTTTTATTGAACCACAAGAAAAAATATCTAAGGTTGCTGCAGTGCAACATACTGTATCTGTCTCTGTTGCCGCCTTCTCTGTTTCTCTTTCTCCCCCTCTCTATGTCTTTCTTTGTCGCTATGTGTCATTTCACCTTGAATCAGTTGTGGGCATACCTGCATCAGATGTACACACTTCCTGTGTGTGTGTGTGTGTGTGTGTGTGTGTGTGTGTGTGTGTATCTGTCTGTGTGTATGCATGTGTGTCTATGGAAATGCATGCGCCTTAGTGTGTGTGTGTGTGTGTGTGTGTGTGTGTGCGTGTGTGTCTTGGCCGTCACCGCTCACTCTGCCTGTCACAGGGGGAAATGGCTCGTGAGAGATTAAAGCTTTGTCTTGTCATAATGAAAGGTTAGAGCGATGGAGAGATCTGAGTCCAATGAAACGAGAGGGACAAGAAAGACAGAGAGAGAGAGAAGAGAGAGAGAGAGAGAGAGAGAGAAAGAGAGAAAGGGAAAGGGAAAAATAACAGGGGCGGTGGAAAATGAAGATCAGAGGCACTCAAGCATCGCCCCGGTGGAGTCTCGCCGTTTTTCTCTATGAAGTCAATCAGGCGAACGACAGACTGCCACTGACAAATGTTACCTCTGAGTTCTCTTTCTCTATCTTTTCCCTCTCCTATTGTTAAGCCCATGGATCAAGGGGTAAACATTGGTCTATCTCCACTGGATGGCTGTACAGAAATAGCAATTACAGAAAACAAAACAAAGCCCATTTCAACACAGCAAGAAGCACTCACATGCATTTTCATTGTATCCTTCAAAATGGTGCTCTCGTTTCAAAAGATAAACGCAGAATTTGTTTACACCCTTCAGAATTTCATACCTTTATGTTCTTTTGATGCACATTTCACACGCCTGCAGGTTGCGTTAAATCTTTGTTGTTGTGTTGTGTTGTGTTGTGCTGTGATTCTCTGGCATTTCTTTGGCATTCAGTACCAGAAATATTATGTATGCCAGGTGAGTAAGCTCTCTAATGGTATACCACAGCTCCCCCTAGTGGAAGGGAGAAAGCCAATCAACCATGAGGACATGAGATCCTTGGATCCTTGCCTCAATTCACCTAAAACTCACTGTGGCTGACAGTGGGTTCCTGAGCTATTGAGATAGAGTCCTGTAAGTGTGAATCACCATCGCACTCACTGGGCCATTTGAGCATTTCATTCCAAAATGAGATGTCCAAGCTGTGGCAGCTACTGTTGACACAGAATGGCAGTAAAACTCATCATGGATAATGAGTCTTTCCTTACAAAATAGTAAAAATGTTATGAGTGTAATAATTTAGGCTTTAAAAATATTGAGCAATAAATCAGGCCTTTTTGTAAGTGATGGCATTTTGAAATCTCATCCATTCTATCCATACCAATATAGTTTTTCATAACGGGAACCACTGACACCAGCCATGACTGTGTGCCCACAAAAATGGCCAGAATTTTCACTAATATCACCACAGCCCATTCACTCACATTTTATATCAGTCACACATCAGCAGCCATTCTTTATAGAGCAAGCTAGCATGCTATAATCTTCAAAGCGTGTTTAGAGTGTTGAATCTATCCTCATGGTAAGATAAACATAACAGGCTAACATCCTCCAAGTTAGCATGCTACACAGCTCCACAGCTGTGAAGACCATTGACTTCTGCACCATCAGGGAGACAAATGTCACTTTGGCACGGTTGTATTTCAGAGTCAACAAGAGAGGAGTAAAATGGTGGATTTATCTTATGGTTCCTCCAGACGATATATCACATCGGCTTCAGTGTTATGGCTGAAGGCTACTCTCTCCTAGCCATGCTCTGACTATTTTATGTTCAGAGGTGATTTATGTCAAACGTGTCACGGCTGACTCCGCAGGTTGAATATTGTATGTTGATGGTCAGGCAAAAGGGCCAGACATCGTGGTAACAGCCTCATGGGTAAGAAAAACAGTCAACCAACATTATTTTTTGATTATTTTGTTGTCAGTGATAGTCAGATGTTAGGGAATTTAAGGGCGATGTATTTCAGCCTGTGACCATGCATTGCGCATTATTCAGCATCACTGAATGAGGACTTCTCTTTCCATCACAAAAGCTGATAGAGGGGTAATATACTATTCAAGAACAGTTGAAGGGCAGAACATCATTCATCATCTTTCCTCAGCACCCGGAGGATCATATCCCCTGCAGTGCCAGAGACTCAAGCATATACACACAAACACACACACTCATGCATGCACACACACACACACACACACTCATGCACCCACGCACACACTCATGCACGCACGCACGCACACACACACACACACACACACACACACACTACCACAGCTCCTGGGGAGATTAAGAGAGGAGGAGGAGGAGGCTGTGTGCCGGAACAGCCAGAGAGATGCCTCATGTCCCAGAATGCCTCAGGCTCTGCACCAGGAAGTGAGCACTTCCAGACCTCCAGCTGGATCCAGTGGCCCCCAAAAACACGAGAATCGTGAATGAATGCACTACATACTAATCTAACTAAGAATATTTCTCCCTTGACGCAATCCCATCTAAGTGGAAACAAAGATACTACATTAGGCCAGGTGTGCAACCTCTTTGTTACCCATCATTCAGTTCCTCTATCCCATCCCACAGTTCATCACACAGTTTCTGAACATCCTCTAACAAAACTGGGGGACAGGTAATAGCATCAGTCCAACAACCCCCCCCATCTTTAAACACATAGTCCATTATCAAAAATTGACCAAATATAGCTAGTATTTTTAAGTACCTGGCATTGGCTAGCAACATGAAAGTGATCTCATAACGGTTATGAGACAAACATCCATCAAAACCACATTCAAGCAGTGTGATAACATGTTTTCCATGGCTGTGCCTGCAAACTACAGCTGCGAGTGGGTTTAGGGCAGTGTTTAAATCCCCTCTCCCCCCAGGTAAATTGTTTGTTTTGGGTGGAGAAGGATCCATTTGACAGCTTCTGTTGCTGCCATTACTCCTTTCATTATTTTTTTTTTGTTGTTTTTTTTCTTTCTTTCACGGCTAGTGCAAATGGGCCTTCCCGGCATCAGCCTAGCAACATAGGGAGCCCAAACAAGCTTGTATAATGCATTGGCCACCGCTGCCACCATAGCTAGCTTGCGTGGCTAAAAAGAGAAAAGGCTGGCTGTTGTCTCTTCTACTCTGCTCTGTACTGGCATTACTATTTTACAAGCAAGCAGGCTCATTACAGAACCATATGCTTGGTAACGATGAAAGCTGTGGGTGCATCCCTTGTATGAGCTGGGATGCTTGAATTATTAAATACACCGCCGAGGCTTGATTCAGATGTGGCAGGCAGCCCAGTCCTCCCTCCCTCACACTCCTTTAGACACACACACACACACACACACACATAGACACACACACAGAAACGAATGGAGGCGTGGGGAAAAAACTTCAAACACCTTTCCTGTGCATTTAGTGTAATGAACAATGCCTTAATTGAGATTGGCTAATTACCCAATTTCAAGATAATTAATATGATCCTAATTAGCATATGTAAATGGGACGTTGCATAATTGAGAATCCCTGTTTTGAATTAGATGGCTCTAAAGTGAACCCACACGTGAAAAGGTACAAAGCAGCTATTAAGAGTTTGACGCCGCATTAAAACAGGCCATCATTCAATGTGCGCTGATGAAACGCTCAGCATCACGCAGATGTTCAGAAACATTATGGAATGTTGTTGATTATTGCTGATATGTTTTTGGGGCATCTCTAATTAGAAGTCATTACCTACTTATCACTTTTGTGCCACTACTTAAGCAGGAATGAAAACAATCTTGGTGTTGCAATTGCCATTCAATGGCATGCACAAAAGGCAAGCGATGGTGATGTGCACATTCAGCATTCAGTTCATCTGTGTCCTTGGAGCTTTTTCAGCAAAAGTACTCCTGTAGTCAAGATGTTCTCAATAAGGATGATATAGTTATTATTATGGACAGATGCACATTTGACTATGTATTTTGCTAGAACAGTCAATTAATGCAAATGCTGCAGTTAATATCAGACATCCTTGTGAGTATTTGGACTTGTCTCAGGCAATGACTGGTTGCCCATATACTGCAAGTTAATAAGGAAGCATCACACACGA
Organism: Centroberyx affinis; assembly: GCF_046629955.1. NCBI lineage: Eukaryota > Metazoa > Chordata > Actinopteri > Beryciformes > Berycidae > Centroberyx > Centroberyx affinis. Next base: position 119,909 of record NW_027279523.1, read on the forward strand.
ATAGGAAAGGAAATTTCAAAATTCTATTTATCTCTTATGAGCCTCAATTATCAATATTTCTCAATGTGTTTAAGGTTGAAAGGCACGGAAGAGATGGGCAACTTTGATACATAAAACATGCATGCCATATGTTTCTAAAAGCAAAGTACTTTCTAATTTGTGTCTGAAACGCTTGTCATCACATACATTAAAAATGCTCTCTGTAGAAATACATCGCCTGCTAGATGGCATTTCTTGTGCAGCAAAGATATACAGAACATTCCAGGACAATATTATCCCCCAATCCAGTTTGTACCTGATGCTGCCTAACAATGGGTTGTCTGACCCCTCAGTAGTGGAATGACATGTTGTCCTCGGTGTGAGCTAATATTGATCTGGTAGCAAGTGGCAGTTGACTGAGCGGGCCTGGAGGGCAGCAGTAATGGGAGGGCCAGGGGGCGTGAGGGGGCAGCCGAGCACCTGGCTTACCCAGCTGGTAGAGAGCCTCCTCAGGCACACAGAGGACCCAGGCTGGCTGGCTGACACCCACGCTGGGCCACACACACACACATACTCAAACGCATGCACACGCAGACTTGCACGCAAACACACACACAAATGTATACACACACACCACAGACAAAAACGCACATACTCCTACTTTTTCTCTCTGTCTCTCTGTCTCTCTCCCTCGCTCTCGCTCACTCATACACTCCAGGCCCTGTCCAGACTTGTGGCATCAGTGCTGTCAGGACACAGGCCTCCACGTTGGATTCAATCAGCAGTGTTGTCAGTCAACGGCACACACACTAACATGCACACACAGGTCGCTGCTGCCTTCCGCCTTGGCAGAAGGGGAGCATGTTGTCCTTCCAGTGTGATTTCCTCTTCCCTCCCGCCTGCCATCTCCGTTCCCTCGGCCCTGTCAGCTTTGCCCCCTCTCCTTGTCAGCAGCCATATGGCTACCCCCCCTCATGTCATCCCCTAGACTCCTTCCCCATGCCTCATCCCCCTTTTGGAGCCTCGCTGACAGTCCTAACCCCACCGCTCAGCCTTAAGGCCACTGGACATGCTATACATGGGGCTGCAAATTTAATGGTGCAAATATTTAATTCATCCAAGTTTAGAGCAGATCCAAACTGCTGTGGCTAAACACAGTTTTGTTTTTTTGTTTTTTTAATGACCCTCAATATCATCATGGTCGCTGTGCAAGTAGTGACAGAGTGCACTTCATTTGTCAAGGATAACTTTGATTTTAGGTGCTTAAGTAGTTTAAGAAGTTACACAGTTATACAGTAATTGGAACCCATCTTCAGCCACAAGCCAAAAAATGAAAATTTTTACTTTACGATCAGCCTCAGTATTGATGATTATCAAAAGCTTAAGATGTCTACTTTTAATTAGCCTCTTCATGAATGTGATATGCACTTATTTTCTCTTGCAAAACAACAGAGGAAAGCAAAACCTGATCCCACAGTGTAAAGGAGCTTAGCAGTTTTAAAAACTGCACTTAAGTGATTCAATTTTAGTTTCTATTGATTTTAATTTCTGCTTTTATGAGTATTTTCATTATAAGGACTTAATAGTTCACAACATGTCAATGCCAGCAACTACTTCACTGTATTTATCTAACTGCTTTTTGTAATAACATCATCAGATTTTTTTCATTCAAAATATACAGGGCATAATATCTTATAGGGGCTTGTTGTTGTTGAATATTAAATATTTTGGCTTTCAGCCAGCCAACTTGAAACAGGAGCAATCAAAGAGAGAAAGAGTTACTACCTAAAAACCCTTTTATCTTAGCACCGAAATGCAAGGATGTTTTATTTAACACATAGTTATAATTTGATTCTTAAATACAGCAAATACTGGAATACCTTTACTTTAAGTTTAAATGTAGGACATTTAACAAGTAGTAGATTCTCTGAGGGTATTTCCACCTTTACTCCAGAGAAGGATTTGTGTCGGTCTTCTTCCCCCACTGGCTTGAAGACATAAGAGTTTTAACCTACATTAGTAAAGCCAGCACACAGGCTTATTATGTCTCTTGTCCTGGTCTCTTCTTTACTGAATCACATTCACATGCATAGAGGGAGATGGATCAAACCTAAAGCATCTAATGTGCACACCTCTCCATCTTTTTATCTTTTGTTGAACAGATACCTCCATTCCCCTTTCTCTCTCTCTCTCTTTCTCTCTCTCTCTCTCTCTCTCTCTCCACCACTCTGGAGATTAATGGCACTGTACTCTGGAACTTCCATCAATCTGGAGCCCAGTGGGGACAAGCGTGGATGTGTGTGTACATGCGCTCATGACTGTCTGTGCGTGTGCATGTGCCTTTGTGTGATGGGGAGCAGAAAATGATGGAACGCCATGGCCCATACTGTAATAAAGAGTGTGTGATGGGGGCCCCTGATCTCCTCAGTCACAAAGACATTAGGAGAGAGAGAGACAGAGAGACAGAGAGCAAGAGAGGCTGCCAATGCCACCGTTGCCGGCCGACAAATCTGCCGTCAAGACCAGGGGCTGTAAAAATGTGATGGCTAAAAGCTAATGTCAGAAGTTATGTGGAGCTGTCAGCTGCTATTAGAGAGGATTATTGCCAGCGTCTTGACTCAGAGAGGGACAGGGAGAACGAAAGGAGAGGAGAGCGATGGTAAGAGAGTCATGAGACAAATAGAGAGAGAGCGACAGAGAGAGAGAGAGAGCAAGCACAAGAGAAAAAGTCTTGCTGACAGCGGACCAGTCAAAATAGTCCAAAAGAGTGGAGAGCGAAAGTGGGAGAAGGGATGAAAAATGTCTGAATGATGAGTGAGCTTCATGCAGGCCAAGTGGTGACAGGCTCAAGACTGCAGCACATAAACTTTAAACTGCACTGATCAGCGCTTATGGCTGAAGGCACCGCGCTCTTAATAACTGTCATAGTACATCAGGTCAAGACTGACTGATTGTTGGTAACAAGATCCTTAAGTCCTTTTGGCCTCACAACTAGTCCGAGAACTCTGCAGTGAGTTTTAATCCCCTGAAGCACTGAAGAAAGTGTGCGGCTGTGAATCATTTGACAATGATCCTCAGGCAAAAAAAAGATTTTAGTTGATGCAACAAAGTAAAAGAAAGATATGTATCTCCAAATCACTTTAAATATTTAATGAATTACAGCGGCAGTCATAGTGTGTATCCTTTCCTAGCTGTTTATACTTTGACTCAGCCCATTTATATACGTAAGATATGTATTTGTGACATTTTAACCACTGACCTTCAGCAATTTCTTAAACCAAATGTGAATATCTAATTCATCCCTCTTCATTGCTTTCATTTTTCTGTTACAGCTCCCATCAACACCCATAGAAGCAAAAATTTTAAAGGAAAACTCCACCCTCAGATACTAATTTGTGATGTTCAGTGCATTCCATAAATAATTTTGTGATGAAGTGTTGTTATTTGCTTTTTGGTGTACCCACTCTACCTCAGCCTGCCTCAACCACTTCTACTTTAGTTAGTGATTTTCTGTATTTCCCAGAATGTCTTTCAACAGCACCCAGAGAAGTGCCTGAATGTGCCTGAGCATCTCAGAAAGAAAATACACTAAACAACAAAATGGACCTAGAAATGTACCTTACGTTGCTAATAACTGTATTGAATAGTGTTTAAGTGATTTACGGTGGATTTTTCCTTTAGATCAACTAGTGATGCAAAATAGCACCAACCTACACATCCTAATTCAAAGAATCCATTGTCCTCCAAATAGTCTCTAATATTAGCCATATAGCTCCATCCATTGTCAGCTGATTGTGGCGAAACCCTACAAGAATGAGCATTAATTGAATCCCGTTTACTGCTCTGTTAATTCCATTAAAGCTGCCAATGCAGCGCTTTCCTTCCTCCGTGACCAGCTGCCTGTCCGTCATTATCATCCACTGTATTCCAGTACCAGCTAATACATGAAAATGACCATAAATCTACTATAGGTCTGGTGCGCAGGAGTCATAAAGTAAATCGGCTGCTTTATGCTCACTGTGCTTAGGGGGACGGGGGCAAAGGAGATCTGGGGGCACTAAATCTGAGAGGGAAGGGGGGAGAGGGAATGAATGGGGGGGCATCAATCACATCAATGTACACATATGTAAATGCACACACACATACACACACACACACACATACAGATTGGCCTAAAGACCCTCATGACATGAGGGAGGGAACTGGGAAGCCTAATACATGGATTGTAAGATTAATGGTTGCTAATCATGATGGTTGCCCATTAGGATTGTAGAAGGAATAAAGCCTACACACACCCACACACACACACACACATACACACACACACCCACACACACAATTCACAGGCACACACGCTTCACTAGCACATACGATACAAGTAGCACCCTGTCATCTGTCAAATCACGTTCAATTATTATTCCTTCACTCACTCTTTTACACACACACACACACACAGACATACACACACACACACACACAATCATGTTGTTGACAGTACATCTGAAGCCTGGTATCAGCCGACAGAGAGAAGCTCGGAGGCATCCTTAGTGAGTGTGCTGTGAAGACTCCCGCCATCGCACTTTCTGATCGTTATGTTAATGGGTCACATATGGGGGTGACAAATGAACTTTCCGATAATGCAAACGACTGATAGGGCGCTAGTGTTCCTCGCAGACGATATGGATATGGGCGTTCATCTTCACAGGGTCTCATCGTGGATGAGACCTTTCTCCATGTGTTAGTGTTGGCCTTCCAGTCCATTTTATATTATTTTGCCAGATATGGCACTGGGCTTTGACTCCTTCATTTGTGGTCACTGGGAGCGGTTGTTTTAATGGCTTGTGAATTATTATTACAATGGGACATTAATGTTAAGACCAAATAAATCATTTATATAGATGTGTGATGATCCTCATGTTTGATGATATAATTCATTCGTATGCTAGAGTAAATATGCCATCATTCTTTTTTTTTTCAGAGAGCAGTGATGTTGCTGATGTCTCTGGTCCTGTGGAATACAACAGCGCAGTCGTACACCTGGTAGTTCCATTCTCTGTATAAGCCCATAAATGTCACTGATAAAATATGCAATAGATCCTGTTAACAACATGGTAGATATAATGTTCATCCTGAGAGGTTTGTGGGTCAAAACATTTCAATATTTTAGAGCACCAAGGTGTGCAGAAACAGAAGAGAAATGGAAATGTAATGCCTCAACCAAGGAAAAATATTTGAATAATGTTCCACATAAGCTATGAAAATCAGTGGCTGCATCTAACTATGCCTTTACATGATTTATGCATTATTAGTATTTTAATGTATCCTACCAGCGATTGCTCTACGGCTGGCCATACATTGTGAATTGTTGTGTCATATCCATGAATGAAAACGTATACTGTACTTTGCAATATTCTGTGGAAATCTCATATAAAAAACAGAACACAATACAACACATAATATGTCTCAGTCTCATACTGTGTGACCTAGCAAAGCAATTAAGACTTATCCTTAATGTGCCTTTGGTGCTGTTTTTGTACACTACACATAGTATAATCATTAATTACAGATGGATTGTACAGCTAGTAAGATGATGCTAACACTTCATTTCTACACATTTGCATACAGCAAGCTATGCATTGTGCCATGCTATTTCCTAGCCCTCCTTTCTCCAGCATAGCCGTGGGTTCCCTCAACCTCATTAGCTAGAACAATAGCCAGGCTGGCAAAGACAACAAATGACTATAGGATTCGCTGTCGAGCAATTACACATTTCAAAGCAACATGCCCTTTTGTAAAGCAAAACAAAGATAACCCTCTCCCGTGTCTCACTCAAACTTGAAAGAGTGCACAATATCAAAGTCTTCAATGGGATTTGATGATGTGCACAGAAAGAAATCGACAGCTGGATTGGGTAAACGATGATCTTTGAAGTGTACTTGAAGCAACATGTCTGAACTAGTTTGGTTTTCTTATATAAGGTGATTAAGGTTGCCATATGCCTCCATCGCTCGGGGGAGGAAATGGATTTTTTTTACGCAGTCATCAAAAAATCCTTTTCTATTCAACCAAACTTTAATCTACAGAGCTCCATCAAAGGCAGGACTTGGAGCGAAGCCTAAGGCTTTTCTTTGGGTTTCACAATGCTAGCACTTTTTCACCCAAAAACCTGGTCCAAGATATAATTCCATTCAAGATTTTGTTGTATCACATCTCACCGAATTGTGGGTTTGGGTTTGAATTATACATCACTTTCCCAATGGCCAAGAGGTTCTATTCTCACTTCGAGACAGATATGGTTAGACAATAGCTCAGAGATAAAATAAAAGAAGTTGAATGAGAAATAGAGAGGCAGACTGTAGAGAGAATGTCTCCCCCGCCTTTTGTCCTTAGTGTGACTGTGTTTGTCCTTTTGTCTTGCTCTGGGTATGAGAGAGTGATGTTCCCTGTAGACAGCTGATACTGACCTTGTACATGTAAATCGGACCTGGAGAGAAAGAGTACAGAGTGTGCAGGTGATAGCAAGAGAGACAGTGACAGCGGGAGGGAGGGGATAAATTGTGTGTGTGTGTGTGTGTGTGTGTGTGTGTGTGTGTGTGTGTGTGCGTGTGTGTGTGTTTCTATGTGTGCAGATGTGTACATGTCTCTGCATGCACACGTTTGCCTGTCTTGTCTGTGACAAGTGTCTTGTGTGACTGCACCTCTGCGCACATGTGTGCGCATCTGTATATGTGTGTGATGGGTGCTTGCCACATTTGTGTGTACACACGTGTGCGTGCGTGTGTATGTGTGTGAGTGTGTGTGAGTGAGGCAGAAATGAAAGGCAGGAGTCCCATCTGTTGTGGTGTAATGACTGTGCTATTTGGAGGCAGGAAAGGTTTGGTGTGGGAGCAGCTGGTACCTCGCCCGGTGACCTTTTAGCATTCCTCCTCTCACCATCTGACAGATGTGTCAACTCGATTATTTCAAAAGGCCCTGAATAAATAACCGATTGTGAGAGAGCACCGCCCGCTAACCCAAAGAGTCAACGAAATGGAGGCTACACACACGTACACCCAGGTGAACGTGGACGCGACGAGAGATGTGTCTGCATGCGCGCAAACACACACTTAATACTTGCAAAGATGACGACCGACATCAGCACATGTACAAGTGCACAGCACAAACACATTCGCCCCCACTGAACAAAGCAAATGATCACAAAGGTGAGTGGAACGCATCGCCCCTGTTGTTGTATCACTCATTTCCTACTCTCCCTCCCTCTCTTCCACTCTTTCTCCTTCTTTTCCTATCATCTGCTAAATAGCTGTTGAGTCACTGGTACGAGGCTTGGTAAAAGGGGTACAATGGGGGTGAATTGAATGCCATTGTGGTTCGGGTGCCCTTGGAGCGCCACTATTAGCTAGCTGTGGGTGGAGGGAGGGGGCCTGGGTTGGGTGGTGGGGGGCCTCAGGTGTTGCTGGGAGGCCGCCGATGGATTCTCGTTCCCCGGCGGAACCCGCAGCTGACAGAGGGGAATGGTAGTCTGTTGTGCATATGTGTGTGTGTGTATGTGTGTGTGTGTGAGCGCATGCATTGTGTATGGTGGGGGGGGCTAATTGACTCACTGAGTGATTGGGGGACTGTGAAGAGGCGACCGCAATCAGACCTGCCCTGATAGAGTTTGATGCCTCCCTAAATAGTTTTCAAATGGAGGAGCAGGTGCTGTTTTTCTGAAGCAATCCCCACTACCCGGGTGTATAAGAGAGGAAAGTGTGTGTGTGTGTGTGTGTGTGTGTGTGTGTGTGTGTGTGTGTGAATGTGTATGTGGCGTGTGCACCAGCAAGACTGCCTGCAGGTGAGTTTCATTGTGTATTTTATTTATAATAATAATATAATCATATTTTTTATTATATTGTAATTTATACTGTATATAATAAGGGTAATTTTCACTTTAACACATCTACTAATCATGTCAAAACTAAAATGGCCAAATTTCTCATTCAGTCAAGGAAAAGACGACAAAGGAAACTGAATCCATATGAGAGTTATGAGGGAATACAGATGAGGGATAAATCCCACAGGGAATCCTCCAAATAAGTCTGTTACCTCAGAATTCAATTTCTGTGGCTAAAATTGGAGAAAAGCCCTTCATTTTGTCTACTCATCTGTGTTAAGAATGACTTGTGTTGAAAATCCTTTGATGCTCTTGTGGAAAACCCCAGGGATTTCAGCAGGCCTTGGACCGTCCATCTCTCTCAGCAAGTGTGAAATGGGCTTCATCAAATCATGTCCAGTCCTCTTGATTTTACCCAGTGGATCCAAACTGGTTTGGGCTGGTTATTGGGATGTCATGCTTTGAGATGTGTGGAGGCAGACGTGGCACAGTCCATTCTATGCCTGTTTTATTGCCTTGTTTTACATCCACTCCATATGACATGCCTTGAATGTCCTGCCAAGCTCTAAGAGAAACAGATTACTCAGACAGAATTTGTAACATCTTTGACACAGGAGCATGAAATGGGGGTGAATTCTGAGACCTATACATCAATCAAACTGTCAGTGTTTTGACAGTTTGCATTACATCTGAAGAACAATCTACACCTAATTTCCAAAGGCCAGTCTATAGTTTTTTTTGACGATCCAAACTCATATCAACCCAACCTCAACACAGATACAAAATCAACATCAGGGCTTTTGCCCGCTGGGTCAGGACCGCGAACCATAACCGTGGTCGTTCCTGGACTCCTGTCCCAGTGCTTCTGTCAGCACAGCTAGCACTCCCCATCTATCATCTCCATTGATCTACACTAATGACAGATGGTCGTTATGGGTGGGGGAGACAGATTGCCTTCAGCACGGCATGGCTTCACAGGCAGGCACAGGCAGCACAGACTATCTGTGAGCTCTCTGGGTGTACTGGAATATCTGAGGATTTCTTCAGATAAACAGACCTGAGTCTTATATCGAGTCTCATTTAATACAGAAACTGACTCAGAGTGTGCATAGCTACTTTATGATTTTAAGCATGCAGGATAGTGCCATATGCATAGGAAAAATGTTTCATTGTATTGCCATGCGACTTGAAACAGTCCCAACTGGATTTTCAAAAAACATCTCAATGCTGCTGTGTAGTTACATTAGGTGAATCATAGAAAAACATACATTCCTGTCTTTTGCATTAAAGTCTGACTGGTTTCATATTTATGTAATTATCACAGAGGAACATCTGTCTGACTTGGCACAAGTGCTATATTTTTTTCTTTTTTTTTTTTAGACACCTAAAATCCCATTACAGAATGTGGGTCACTAACCCATTCACTCATGTAATGTGTCCAGACACTATCCAGATGTGTAGCATGTGGAACAAGACAGGGATGCTCACTTTCCACCATAACATTTTGCTGAATTGTTGCTTAGGATGCATTTTGTATGGGGTGCCTCACAGAAAGAGAGTGTATTTAAGATGCACAAAGGGTATCTGAAAACCATGTGCATATCAGTTGCTGTTGCATGAGAGATGGGTTATGCGTGGATCTACAATATTCCATACTTCAGTTTTGCCCCAGGCATTTGCATCTCAGATCAATGAAATCTTCTTAAATTCTGATCTTGACCATTAGGACGCACGATCACAATCTGACTCAAGACCAGCATTTGCAGCACCTTTGTTGTGTTCCCTGGATGTATTGTAATTGCTGCACAGCAACTCATATTATTTTCAAAGACTAACAATCAGGATATGTGTTCACTGAGTGTGTTTGGATGCATACAGTATTCTGGATAATAAATCATATCCTGGTTTTGATCTTATTTGAGATAATTTGTTTATATGAATCTTCATAACCCACACAAATATCCTTGTATACATGAATAATCCAAATATTTTCATGGAAATTGAACTTGCGAAGATGGTGAAAACCAACAGTAAGCGGGATTAAGTGCCTATGTGCCTCAGTATCCTACAATAGGTATATCCCAGGCACCTTGATTTCTCATTATTTGGGATAAGAGCCCAACTGAGTTACTGTAAACAGGACATAATGCACCAACTCAAAAACAGAATAAAAAAGTAGCCCAAATAATAACATGATATCGCTGTGCATGGTGAGATATTAATGAAGTCACGATTTAAGTGGTGATGAGATGTTTATTTGTTCTGAGAAGTCTTAGTCTGCATAATGCCACAGCCTTTACAGGCAGTAAAAACAGCATTGTATTTCAAGTCACACAATAGCAGAGCTCCCTCCCATCCTTTATTAACTGTGAACCTTGAAGGACTAGCTCTAACTAGCTCAGTATGATTTATTCATAAGACTATGGATCTGCATAACGCCATGTCAATGCAGCAGTCTAGCTTGAAGGAGTCAATAAGCGGTCGATGCATATTGTGCTTACATGGGAATTATTCATCATTCTTTTGACTGTTCATTCACCATCATACCAGTGGACATCAATAATATACTTCAATTACCACTCTTATTACAATATAAGAGGGTATGTAAGCAAGTTGGATGGTGTCATAATTTTGGTCCGTCATTTGATACATTAGCAGTTTTGCTGGTCATGAGGTTGGCTTAATCAATAATTGTTGTGCTATTCTATAGAACCAGAGAAGGGCCATCCACACATAAGAAGCTTATATGAATACAAACATAAATAGTGATGTATTTTTATGCTGTACACTTTGGAGGTGTACAGCATAAACCTACAGTTAATTATTTGAATAGAATTAATCAAAAGAATGAATCACCTAAGAAGCCTAATCATTGGGTAATTACATTTTGTCTCTACTGGGAACCAGAGCGCTGCAAAAGCAGGACTCATTCCACAAAATCTTCCTTTGTGATGTAAAAACCCATTTTTACTGCACATACATATTGCATTAATATTGATTAAATAAATTCTGGTTAATTATTGATGGTTTGAGTCAACAATGAAATGGGGTGTTTTGTGTATTGGAAGTCCAGCTTGCCAAAATCAGAAATGGCAATGAAGGTCTAATTAAAGGTCAAGACGCACAAAGAGATGGGTGACAGGCAAGATGGATGACAACAGAAAAGTAGATAATGGCCAGCAAATAAAAAGTTGGATAGATAAATGAGCAGATGGGGTGATGGAGTGATAAAATAACGCTAGTCTATTATTGTCTATTAGTGGTGAGCTGAATGAATGAGAAATTCTCATTTCTTTTGGAGAAATCTGAGAGCTTTAACCGAGGCTTTAACTGAAGCTAACAGACGTAGGCTGGTTATCTTGCTCCCTACAGCATGCAGCGATGGATCCAAAAGCCAGTGCACAGCCCACATCTAAAGCCACAGTGATGTGCGGAAATGCCAAGATTACAATTCGGATACAACTTTGCCTTGCTACATAAAATGAGGCCTAGTTCCTCTTGGGTGCAGCAATAAGAATAATATCTATAATTTAAAATAATTATTAGGGGCAAGATGAGGCTACAATCACAATGCTGTCCCAATCCAAACTGTCCAGCAACAAGAATTCAGATCTTAACAGCTTGTGCCCCCACCGGGTCCCAAAGGTCTCCAGCAGCCAATGGGGCCCCTTGGACCCAGCACCAGCTCTGTGATTTAGACGAGGCCGTAAAAACCTAAATGGAGATGGGAGGCTAGTTGCTTAATTGACCTTTATTGGGCTTTCTGCTTCATTTGAAGACTGGATATTAAATTAACATGATAATTCAAGCCCAGCGTGTTAATGCCACCATTGCTCCCCCCCCCCACATTTTAATATCACCCTGTAACTTTTATGGCTCCCATTGATTTAGCACTGCTTTTTATTAACTGGCTTTAATTTTCCATATTGGCACACGCTTACGCAAAGAAGGTTTTATTCCGATTGAGCAGTGCACTGTTAGAGGATTGGGAGTTTATGAGGCCATTTCTATTAAAAGCCTCCCCTATTCTCACTGTGACATATATAGGCTGTAACATGGAGACGAGATCTAATATGTATAGGGGAGCCCCGGGGTTGATGATGTGAGTTGTAGCAATAGTAGTAGTGGTGGCAGGGGTGATGGTGGAATGGTTTAATTATGTATCAAGATAAAGCACTGTACATAAACACTGGCAGCTCCATTTTGCATAATAAAATAATGACAATAATAAAGATAAGTAATAAAAAATATCAGTTTTCTAATTTAGTGAAACAACAATAAAACAAACTACTCTGGCAGACACATACCCGCACACACATACTTGTAGATTCTTGATATAAGGTCAGCTGTTCAGTAGCTGGGTGCTGCACTTGTGTGCTGAGCAGATTTAGAAGTGAGCATTGACAGTACATTGTGGAGCCTTGCAGTCCCACTATATACAGCAGCTGTGTAATACACCTGTGTTGTGTATCAATTATTATCAGTAATGTTTGAGTTGTGTTTTATATATATATATATATATGTAGTATATGTGGTACGATTTACATACCACCAATGTTTAAGTGATGGAGCCATCTGAGGTGAGAGAAAGAGCCAGTGAGAGTTTGAGAGTTTGGTGGACTGGCATGAAAGGAGGACGCTGAGAGAGCGCTACTGTCCTCTTGTGGCTGCGATATGAACTTTATAAAGGTGATGACTAATGGACAGCATTTGGAGGCAGAGGAGAAATGTAGGCAATCTTGGCAGAACAAAGAGTGGGGACTGGTAAGTACGGTAGAATGAAAGTGTGGCTAACAAAAGTATGATGGGAAAATACTGTTGGTCATAACTGTTGTCTAAATGGACTCAAAAGTTTCAAAGCTTTGTGTCTCACCCACATTTGGTATACGTACAAATTTGTAACATTCATCTGACATTGTAATTTCTTCTTCATGCATGTACAAGTACATAAAACTTACCATGCACACACCTTGTTGCATTAAGAAGACACACAAGAAACAGAGGTTATATATTACAGGCCGCTACATTCTACTGTGCTTGATGAATGAGAAAGTGGTGACCTGCACCTCAAAGCCACATGAGCACTGTGTGTGTGCGCACGTGTGTGTGAGCCAGAGCACTTAACATGTAGATGGGACAACTCGGCACACATACACACAAGACACAAATAGGGACACACACTGCCAGTCTGACAAAAAGCCAATAACCCACCAGCACATTAGAGGTGAATTGCTTCCCGGATGCAGCCCCTTTCCCCTCTCCTAAGTGGATGCATTATCATTTTGTCTGTTACGAAAAAAAGAGGAGCCAAAGAATATGAATATGCGTTTACATCTGTCTTCCATTAATATGCATGCCTGAATCCACATCTCAACACAAAGCCAATTTTCTGGCCATCTGGGGGATGGCTGGTGGAGGTAATGAATATTCTTTATGAATATGTTTTATTTGGCGAGGCAGCGATACATCATGAGCGCCTCCCTCGTTCTTTCTCTCCCCTCTCCCTCTCTCTCTCTCTCTCTCTCTCTCTCTCTCTCTCTCTCTCTCCGTCTCTGAGGTACTGGGAACCTTCACACCGCAACTTGATGAGTTTAATTAGATTGTAAAGAGAGGGGATGGATGGATGGACAGATGGAGGGAAGGTTGGATGGATAGAATGAAAGAAAAAATTATCATTCGCCATATTGTCTCTCTTTCTTTTCCTCTCTCTCTCTCTCTCTCTCTCTCTCTCTCTCTCTCTATTAGGAGCCATAATAAGGTGCACACCTGCTCTGAATAGTGATGCTGAGAGAGAAATACAATGGCTTAGAGCTAGCTATAATAGCTATCATGACTTTTGCAGTAACTAGTCTATAGTCCTGATGTTCATTTAATTACCAAAGTAACTTAGGAGGAACACCTCACAGAATACTCAATGGGTTTGCCATGGTTTCTGTTTGGTCGTGCTCACAAGCAAATTCCAGTTCACAAAGAGCTTGGTAAAAACTGAAACATCTACCAATTACACTGCTAATTGGTACCAGAATTGATTTTAAAGTATTGACTTGACTTGAAAGTATGCAGTCATTAACTGTCACTTTAATAGGTAAATAGGTAATATGTCATAGGACTTTATAAATATCACAACTATGCATCATTATATTGGTCTCCATTACATTTCCTTTTTTGTTGAAATTTATTTTATACCTCTAAATGTTGACAAGACTGTTTAAGTAAATCCTTTTACTCTAATTTGCTCACAGTTTCTCCAGCAGCGACATATAATATGCAAATGCCTAAACCATTTCTGGCACAAATTCAAAAACTGCCTCTCTGACATAGGCATTTACTGAGGTACATGTTGGCAGTTCCACAGTTATAGGGTACATACATTTTTACGACACCCAGTTAAAAATGAGGATGGCGAGGAGAAGGGTAGGATACATCAGCCTGTAGGCACCTTTATATGTCACATCGATGATTTAGACGTCAGTGACAGTATTACTGTTGCGCACACGTCTCTGGGGCCTCAGCACAGTCCATTGGCTAGTGGTGTCCTTTAATGATTTATGATTGAAGTTGGCCCGTGAAGTCCCCAGAGGATCCCCCCGAGCGAGAGGCGCAGGGAGTGACCAGTTTTATGGCAGGGCTGGGAATCAATTATGCTAACGGTGGCTAATGAATGCACTTGAGGGAACTGCTCCCGCACTCAAGGGCCATTTCTACCATTTGCATATTGATGGCAGAAGGACAGTGGCCACTTTCATCCGGCTGTGATGGAGCACCGCGGAAATGTACTTCTGTGTGTTCCTTCTCTCTCTGGCTGTAGATCTCTTGCCCTCTCTCTCTCTCTCTCTCTCTCTCTCTCTCTGTGTGTCTCATTTTAATGATCTACAGTTAGCCTACAACATCATGTTCATCCAGCAAACACACAGTAGGAAAAAAAACTGTACAACACAAAAAGCGAACACACTGACATATAGCACATTTACATGAACACACATCCCCCCACAGACACACACATGCACAATCTTCCCCCGGCTCCTTCACCACAACACACACACACACACACACACACACACACAATACTGTACTCTCTACCACACACATACTCTGCCAGCCTCCCCCTATGTTTTCAATAGTCTGAAGTCATTTTCAATTAGGCGCCTTCTGCGGTCGGTAGGTGAGGAGTTCTGGAAGTGCTCCAGCTCTCTCCCAGCAGACTGTGATAGACACTGTATGGTTTAGGAGCAATAAAGGTGAGGCCTTTTACTGCCACCAAGGTTAACATGCATTAAAGTCAGCTGTTTGCAAAAATGGATGTCTGGCAACTCTCTCCCTCACTCCACTAAAATGCATTAAGGTAAATAATGCCAGAGCCAGAGAGAAATCACTATGTCCGATGCATCTCGGTGAAGTAAAGAAGGCTATGAATATGAAATGCGCTATGAATAAGTTATCTGCCAGTAGTGACACTGCAAAAAGGACTGGGTGCGAGACCAAGGGTGTTTTCAAAGAATGTGGAGGTATTACCTTCCTCATTCTGGGAGATAATGAAACTCTTGGACATGATACATTAATTATTTGACAATCTTAAAATGGTTAACCAATCCAACAACCAGTGTCCTCGCCTATTGACGTGTCCTTCAGCACGATACCCAAATTCCTATTTGCTCCACAGGCCACTTAAATAGGTAACTGTGACTCTGGTGAAATGTGTATATGTATATGTGTCTTAGGGGATTGGACTAAGAAAAGCAAATTAGCAAATTCGTAATTACACTGTTGGTCATACAGTGGTCAGTTATTCAAAATTAATACAAGAAACTATTTGTAAGCACAGTAAATGTAAAATCTGAAATGTAACACAGAGTATCACACCTGGGGAAGATAAAGTTAGAGCACAAATAAACTTCTAGAAACTTCCATGAGTGACGCTATCACTCGGTGGAATAGACAGACACAGGCAGACAGGCAATGTTGGAGGCTCTCACTAATTTGATCTGGTGACATTTTCTTCTCCAGCTCCTCTGGGGAAAAGAGCAGCAGAGAGAGAGCGAGAGTCAGGGAGTTAGAAAAGGAGGTGTTGGAGAGAGAGAGAGAGAGAGAGAGAGAGAAAGAGAGAGAGAAATGGTGAAGGAGACACTAATGAACCCAGACAACAAAGACCCTAACCTGAGCTCCAAGCCCCTGGAGACATGGAGAGGTTTTTCATTGGGTCAATAAAAGCACTGGACCGTGTCTGCGTTGGCTCGCCCTTCAAGCACCCGCTTAACTGCAGAGGGAGGACTTTTGTTCAAGGTTGCCAGAGTTAAAGGGGAATATCACTGAATTTCATATTTGAAACATGACGTCTTGTTAATTTGTGACGGCAAATCAATGCACATCTGCATACAGAATGAATTGGAAGACATGGAAACGGTGACTATAACAGTACAAAGGATGGCTGCATGGGAACATTTTCTTATTCAGCGCTGACAGTGTTGTTATAATGAAGCTTAGTTGGATGTAATAGCGGAGATAAACATTGTAAAAGTCAACAAAGTCAGTTTCCTATTTCGTTTTTATTGGAGCAGCTTTGGCTTGTACATCAACATGGGATCACAGATTAACATCTTGGTTCTCTGTATCTTGAGATTTGGAAGAAAGTTTTGGATTTCTTTTTTTGTAAAAGGAAAGTGGGCAATCCGTTCACCTTCAGCATTTTTTAAGTTGATTTAGACAGTTGGAAAGCAGAGAGGGAGACACAGGAGAGAAAGTTCTGGCAGATGAAGGAGCAGCACACGCCAGAGGACTCAGCCACTCGACGATCTCTGGACACAAACAAATTCTTAATTTAAGGAATATACCTTGTTAGAATATAGAGGAGTTGAGTTTGAAGCATTATGAATGGCTATAGCATGTTTATGTTTTCCCCCTGGAGATCTGAGGGTTAATTTCTATAAGAGAGCAGCGTTGTGTCCCTCTGCCAAATCAGAGGAATGTAGCAGTTAGAGGAAGGAGAGTGAGGTTAGCCAAAATCAGCATGATGAGATATTGACTCTTGGCTTGTAATTTCATTTTATGCACCACGTGGCAGACAAGATATCACACTGTTCATAATCCCCAGCACCCCTGAACACACACACACACACACACACACACACATACACATACACACACACCTCCCACAGACTTGCTCCTTCTCGTTCCTGACGGGGAATGTAAAGCGGTTTGTGTGTCTGTGTGTGGGAGGAGAGCATCCAGTCTGGAGTCTTCACACCAGGACTCACACCTGAAGGGGGAAAATGCGAAGGGGGAGAGTCAACACACACACACACACACGCTGGAGGACACATACTTGGTTGCCCCGCTAAGTCCCCCCACGTCTGACATATGTCACTCCCAATCTGTTCAGCAGGCCACGCATCTCTCCAGTGTCGCACTGCCACTGTGGCATAGAGGGCTGCAGAGGGGAGAAAGAGAGAGAGAGAGAGAAAGAGAAAGAGAGAAAGAGAGAGAGAGAGTCGGGGGAAGTCAGACAGAGAGAGAAAGAGAGCTGAAGACAGAGAGAGTGAGAGCGGCATGGAGGGAGAGAGGCAGAGAGAGAGAGAGAAGAGTCAGAGAGCGTGAGAGAGAGAGAGAGAGAGAGAGAGAGAGAGATCTGCCGCTAGTGGTTGCTACCCTCTTCTTGCTAATTGGTAGTTTTGAAACAACACCATCTGTTCTTTAAGAAAGTCAGATGCACAGTCTCTAGAAAGATGCCACAGCTCCTGAATACATTTGCTACCAGCCAAGGCAAATAACTCAACAGCCCGGGGCTTCTTTCAACACAAAGATCCTATAGGAGATGGTTTAGAGAGGCTTCTGTTATATTTGTTATAACGTTTAGGGATTTTGAGGCCAGACCTGGGTTACTGCCAGGAAGTCTTGAACAGTGTAAATACATGCATTATTTCACACTCATCACTTTTGCCTGCTTTCTGTAACTAGCCAATGAGCAATACAATTCTAATGAGACATGTGAGCTGGTAGAGTCTTTTTGGTGTAAAACAACTACATGACAACAGTCCAAGATGTACCTGTAGCCATGCAGTTTTTGAAGACAGTCCTACTGTATTTACATCCTGGGCGATCTGATAAATATAGGATAGAAGTTGATCGCCATCATGTGGCTGAACAATGCAATCACAGCGAGGAAACTCAGGGGCTTGGCTCTGTGATGAGGCTATAATTGAGGTTGAGAGTCTTACATATCTTGAAATATGCAGAATTTCACTAAAATTGCGAGAGGAGAATTTGATGTGACCCTTTTTACAAACATAAATGATAGACATCTACAACTAATCTGTTTCAAATGCAAGCTTAATGCAAGTGGTTAGGCTACTTGAATGTAGGATACACTAATGCCATTACATTTCCTAATTTAAAATAGCCTAAGTCTGTAGTTTCATTAAATTATCAACAAAACACACAGGTGTAATGACCCATCAATCCATGCAACAGAGCAAGGTTATATCAGAAGCATTTAACACACAATGAATCTATACTTGCATCAGCTGTGGCAGACAGTATAAACTAGATCCTCTTGGGATTCCAGGCACACAGCTCAATGCAATGACCGTGTTTTACATCGCCAATCTGTTACAGTGGGATCTCCCCTGCTTCAATCCCATGGATGATTAAGCGTGATAATTAAGGTTTTTGGACATTTTCCACAGAGGAGCAGACGTGGCAGCTGGTGACATTCATGCATTCCCAAACACAGAGGAGGGAATTACAATGAGGCCCCCATTCATTTCAGTGATCGCAAAATCTGCTCTTGGCAACAGTTCAAAAACAGTCAAGCTGTTGTTGAAAAAACTGTGTTTGTGGCCCTCTTTGTTGCAATGTAGGCAATGTACCTTGATCTATTTCAGGAATTATAGAAACCATAGAAACCAGCCAACTGTTTGGATTTTCCAGCAGGGACATTCCCCAGCTACTGCCCAGCACCCTCATTGGGAGAAACCATAGAGAGAACCCCTGGAGATGATGTATCAAAATGTTGTTTTGATATTTAGGCTAACATCCCGTTATTGCCCTGAGTAGTGATTAAGATTTTGCATTGTAGCTATATTCTGGTGTTAGCTCGACTGGAGTTGATATAGTTGCTACATAAGTTTGTTTACTTATATGACCATCTGTCGATGCATCCAATATTAAACCGGGCTCAGTAGCCAACAATATGATTAATCAAATAATTTATATAAGAGTGGTGCTAAAGAACCAGAGCGTGTGGAGTACAAAGACAGAGGAAGCCGGGGGCACAGAGAAAAAACTGTTTTACTTCTATGGTTGGGAGACCAAATGCCTCAATTTCCCAGCATGCATTCTTAGAGCGGAAATGCTGGGAAACTCCATGGAAACGGCAGACTGGCGTGCTAGCCTAGCAGGGGGAAAAAAGCATAGCGACCGCAACGAGCTGTTGTACTTGACCACAGACTAACTTTCAGTACCTGCCTTGTGGAATACATTGTTTTTATCAGGCTGTCTTTCTCTGTGCCATGATGAGTCGTACTCCGGATGCAAGAGCTAGGTAAGAGATACTCACTGTTGCAAATCAAAGCGTTAGCTAACTACCTAGCTAGCGTTAATGTTAGCTAACGCCAAGGTTAGCTCGCTAACGTTAACTAAAATAACCTGGCAAAAGCAGGGAGGAAACATAAATGATTGCCAAGCTTGCCATATAAAATCAGTTATTCGTCGTGCTATCTATTAGTTAAATGTATCTGGCTACCTTTGTTGTAGCTAGCTAGCTAGCTACTAACGTATGGGAAAGACAGCTTTAGTGGAACATTATAGCCACATTTATCCTCACACTGACAAGTCTACGGTGACAATCCAGCTAGAATGACAATCAGGACTTCTGATCATAACCCTGTAAATCAAACCTTTATGTTCAAGTAGTTTACAGATATAAAAGTGAAAATAAAGAATGCTATTAAGAATTAATCTGGCGTAAATGAAGGGCAATTGGCATTTGTTTTCGTTTTTTTGTTTTTTGTTTTTTTCAAAATAAAATGTCCTTTTCACAGCATATATTTATAGACTTTTAGGCCTATGCAAGATGTTATATACCCAAGGCTGCCATAAATATACAAAGAAATTCTTAATTACCAGAAGATATCAATCTCAAGCCGCCAGACAACTTGGAAGGGTGTCTATGATTTTATAAAACTCTACTTTAAACCCATTCCAGTGGCACTATTCTATCCTAAAGGCTGTAGAATAGGAGCCCAATTCTGGGGTCCTTATAGGCCTATAATGCAAGATTAACATAAATTAGACTACATACATACAGGACTGCAAAAAGCCTCACGTAAATTATATGACAAGCACAAGGCATATCACTGGCAGCTTGTTCTGACTGACTGTTTGCTATGTATACCCTAATACTTGATTATTCTTATTATTACACAGTTATTTTGAAGGACAAATCACTTTTCCTCTGGTCTTATTATCAGCAAAGGCCTAGATCTGGCTTGACACACTTATCTTTTAAGTTATGGTAGCTAACAGTAATAGTTACTAATTGAAGACATTTCTTCAGAGTTAGTGTCTGTCATCCAAACAATGTTAAAGCAAAGGAGTTTATGATAGAATTGTAAAAACACAACATCCACTGCAAATGTTTTGGTTACTTTCAAATCATTGCCTAGCTACACAAAGATGTGGCTATAAAAATGATTTCCACAAGAGTTTATTTCTTGTATTATATAATATTATACAATATATTATTATTGATAATTCCCTCTGAGGTCCATTGTTTTCCATCAAGAAAATGCAGAAAGTGTTCCTCTACCTTCAGTTAAACTAGAACTTGATTATTGCTCTCTAATGTTGCCCTCCACCTCCACCAGGGACAACCAAACAAGACAGATCCAGGAAAACATCACCAACGTGGAGAAACACTTTGGAAAGATGTGCCAACTGTTTGCCGGCTACGTCCGTAAAACAGCCAGGTTGCGGGACAAGGCTGACCTGCTGGTTAGGGAAATCAGCCTGTACGCAGACACTGAAACGCCAAACCTGAAGAGGGGCATGAAACAGTTTGCCGACCAGTTGGCCAAGGTTCAAGACTACCGTCAAGCTGAGGTAATACTAATGTTACTGCTGGTTTCATTTGGATCATAAGTTTATTTCCTTGGTAACAGTCTACATCCATTGGTGATTGTAACAGAATTGCCAAGCCAAGAAACCCAATCAAGTGAAAGTGTCATCGTTTTACAATAAACTTGTCCACTGGAATTGTTTTTGTCAAATTTTAGATATTATTTCCATTTTTCTACTAGAATTGAATGTGTAGCATTAGAGAAAAGGTTTTGGAGTTCAGTTCTGAACTGGGCCTGTGTCCTGTTTCCAGTTCCAGGGGGAAGTTGCAGTTCCACAGATAGTCCCTGTCAATAGACTTCTATAAAGACACATTTTTGGCCTTCCATTTTGCTCTCTGGCGACCGATAATTATTCAAGATGATTATTTATAATGATCACAGTTTTCCTAGGATTTACAGTAACTGCTGAACTGAATGCAGGGAAACACTGGGCAGTCATAGACACAACCTAACCTGAATTGATCTATTTTACAGGTGGAGAGACTTGAAGCCAAAGTCATAGAGCCTTTAAAGAGCTATGGGGCTGTAGTGAAACGCAAAAGGGTAAGTGGACTACAACACGAAAAGTGTCAGAGTAGAAGCCTGTGGAATGTAATTACACTGACTGTCAGTACCACTGAATGTCCACTTGAGGGCAGCATTGATTTATTGACAATATCCCACTGCCCCATTAACCATTCTTTTTGTCATCGTCTTGTCCGCATCTATCTACCCTTCCCAGCATTGTGCTTAGACCTGTGTAAAAAGATATTGTTAAAGGTTTTATATATTTGAACTAGTTGAGGAATGCTTGATTTACTATATGAGCAGCCCTGAAAGTTAGGGCTGGATTTAAAAAATCGTTTTTCCGATTCAAATCTATCTTCATTTGAATGATCCGATATCAATTCATAAAATCCCGGGATCGATCTTTTAATATATGCCCAATATATGCCTGTAGAGTCTGTAGAGTTGCACAACTTGCACTATATTGTGTTAACTGCTGTAGTGTGTTGGTCATGTTAAATAAAAAGTATATTAATATAACTGCTTTGGGGTCAATTCTTAATGTAAACATTAATATTTTTAATAATGCACCAGGTTAGAGGGTTCCAATTTACAGCATTAGTTCTCTGAGAATCTCTTTCATATCCAAGCAAAATTGATATTGTAACTGAAATATTCCTAACCGAATCGATATTGAATCGAATCAAATCAAATCGGAAATCGAATCGGGACCTTGTGAATCGGAATCGAATCGATTCGGGAAATCAGTGGCGATACCCAGCCCTACAGAAAGTGTAAACTTTGTTAGCAAAGTAAGCTCTCTAGATTTATTTCCCTAGTAGTTGAAAGAATTAACACAAGTTATAAATCATTGATTATTATTAATTGTTGTTATAACAATTGTGTCCTTGTCTGCTTGTGCATCCATGCAGGACGATCTGAAAACCACTCAGAGTGCCAGAGACAGAGAGGCCAAACAGATGGCTCAGCTTGAGAGGACCAGACAGAGAAACCCCTCAGATAGGCAAATCATTGTATCCTTACCTGACTTCTCTTCTATCCTCATATGTCCCAACATCAAATAGACTTTTTTCTATATAGCAAACCTTTTACTGTTAGAAATTCCCCCTATATTGCCATGCACTGGTCAAGTGATTAGTATAACATAGTCACTTTTGTAGTGCTGTAAATTAGAAATGACTATCTCAAATGCTGTAAGTTTGTAAGCCATTGCAATGTGTAGTTCAGGTTCCCCTTGCAGAACCAAAATGAACATGGGCAGCAGGCTAAGATTTTTATGGTGCTTCCTTGACCGAGCCTTCAGTCCCAGGTGGGTCTCTCAGACAGTCTGTAAGGGCATCTCATTACTGGTGATGTATGGCCACAGCGCAGCAATCATTTCTCCCACATTACAAATATTTCACAATTACCCTGAAATGGGGTTCTAACAATTCCAAAAGCAACAGCAATTAAATTCTATTCCAGTGCTGTTGAGAAAGATTCAATGCATTATAAGGACTTATATTTTGGCCATGGTCTGATTTGATTATTTTCTATTTTTGTGTGCTTGGTTATCAAATTCAGGCGAGTCATTTTGTTCCGTTCCTTATTTTCATTTTTGAGCAGAAGGGCCAGGAAGAAGTTAATTCAGGTTTGAAAGTGGTCTGTTTGTAATTTATTAAATGAATGATCACAAATGGATGCTGTTCTATATTCATAGTGGTGCGTTGTGACGCATTGATGCTTTTTTTTTTTAAGTTTAGCCATAACTTGTAGTGTGTTTTAGTCTAGTATGTTGTATATTCTTATGTTTCCCACAGGCTGAAAGTGAGCTCCAGAGAGCCACCATGGATGCCACGCGCACCACCAGGCAGCTGGAGGAGACCATAGACGAGTTTGAGAAGCAGAAGATCCGAGACATCAAGGTCTGCTGCTCTTAGCCAGGAGTTTTGTTGAGTGAAAAATACAACTTTGTTGAAGCAGTGGGTGACAGTGAAGCTTTTGAGGGTGTTTGTTTTTGATTCCTACCTGCTACTTCTAATCCTCTCTCAGTTATTTGAAACTAGTTTTGTGACATCAACACACCTTTCCATGTCTTGAACTGAAAGGAAAAAGACGTGGCCACAGAGCATAAATTGCTACATACAGCGTTTAAACATTACGAAAACCTTTTGAATTAATAGAGAACTGAAATATTGCCCTTGCCTTCCCCCTTACAGAAGATCTTTGGTGAATTTGTGACGGTGGAGATGTCGTTCCACGCCAAGGCTTTAGAGGTGTACACCGCAGCCTACCAGAGCATTCAAAGTGTGGACGAGGAGGAAGACCTGGAGGTAGGCTGCAGCTGACTTGCTTCAGGCTAGCTATGGTCCAGGAGGTAATAGGTATGATGGCATGCTAGCATTAGTGTGTTTGTGCATAGTAGTCTCATAATCTTGAATCGGGCCTAATTAAGGACCAGTTGTCAATCCCTTCCAACTACATTTTCATCAGGCTGTACTGACAAAGCCTCTGAGATTACTGCTGACAGTTTTTTTCCACTCTAATTCTGTATATTTATATGGGACAGTGTAGCTGGGGCTAAAAACTGATCAGAATCTTAACTGTGTGTCGACCTTTGGCTGACGCAAAAGGTTATAGTTAACCCAGCCCAAGGTATCATGGTCTTGTGCACCCATTACTCATCGAATCATTGCTCACACATACTACTGCCCACACCCTTCAATTGATGTGGTAACTTTGAAGCAAGTTGCGGTGAATACTGCAGAGTGCAGAGTCACGCTGCCTCTTTGGCCATCTGCAGTAGCCAGTTTCTTCTGCTTATAGTGGGGTGAGAGATGTGCCTTATCTATTTTAAGAGACATTGACTGTAGTGACAAAACAAAGGCTCAATGATATTCAGTGAATGAGGTTCCTCCTGCAGATGGCCTTGTGCTATTTTCCTCCTCCCCTTGCCATCTCATCTGTGTGTTTTTGCACTGAATCATCTCCCTTCCATTCATATTGAAGTGAAACTCCTCACCCGGACATGGCTGTTTTTCAATGACTCATAACACAAAGCACGGGAGATTGAATCATCTGAAAAAGGCACAAATGACAGGCATGAAGATAATCCTGATCAAGAGCCCTGCGGAATGCATTTTCTACACTACAGAACCTGCGACACAGCCTAAATGGCAGTTTGCAGTGGTTTCAGACGCATACTTTCAGACTTGTTTTGTTTTTGTGTGATCAAATTACATTGCCAGTGCAGTCATTGTTTGTGCTTGCAGATTATATCCTGGTTGCGTGCTCCTTAGAGTCCAGCTTTTATATAGTTGTATGGATATGATATACTGTAAATATCTATCTATATATGTTGAGTAAGATGTGCACTCGTAATCTCTGTCCAAATGGGAAATTTTATGTGTACACTTTATAGTCTGTCAGTTTGATTCAGAGTCATTTTTGCTGTATCTGTGTATTAACTGTATTAAGTGAAAGTAGCAAGATTTCAGGTTCCCACACACTCCATACTCATTCAACACTGACCACTAAACAAAAAAAACCCACAACCCATGTGTTTATGTGGGCCTTGCTCCCATTCTCCCGTAGCTCTGGGGTTATAGGCTTTTCTGTATGGAAGAGTATAGCGCCTCCTACTGTCTTTGGCAGGTGTTCAGGAGCCTGCTGCACCCCCCTGACTACCAGTCACGCTTAGACATAGTACGAGCTAATTCCAAAACCTCCCTTGATCGGACCGGGTCCTCCCTGAGTACATCAGGGACCTTCCAGGTAAGATACAGTGTGCTGATGCTTAAGACTGACTTTTGTTTTCTGATAAAAAAAAAAAACAAGAATACTTCCCTGGGGCTTCTTCTTTGGCCAAGTTTCTGTTGTGTCTTGCCTTTGTATCTTCCACTTTGATAATTGGTTCTTCATGGATAAGTTCCAGTATGCTGATGGAATAAAAATTCCCTACTTCCTTTTTGGTAGTCTTCCGCATACCAGTGGAAGCAGGTCCTCAATAATATTTACTTGTCAGTTGTGCCAATGCATGTGCGCAGTATCACCCTGATCATTTTTCAGCCTGATTTTCCAGACATAATGTCATCGCATGTCAGTAACCTCATGCATTTCCCCCCACATTCACAATTATACTCAAACATTTTGACAGTGACGCTGCACCAACTTGTGACTTGATAACATCACCTTCTAAAATGAACAGCTAATCATCATTTTTTTTCAGTAAAAGAGGAGTAGCATTTGATATCTGTGATAAACTGTGTGCCAGCAACACCAAACCCTGGAGAGAGACGCTTTTGAATTCCTTTCTTCATTCATACTGTGTGTTCCTGTCTTCTGTGGGTCTGATAGGGTAATTGAGGGGGATTTAAATGGTTTCCTCCTAGATTTGTCTCATCTACGCTCCTTGTCTGTTTTTTAAACTAGTTGGTGTAGAGGGTTAAAAGGGAGCGACCTCATCCCTGTCATCCACTGCAAACTGACAAGGAGAGGAGGGCCTAGGGGAAACTTTAGAGATTCTGAGGAAGCAAGGATTGCGCTTGCATGACTTTATACCTGACAAGTGTTTCTAGTTGCATAGTGATTGTTTATTTGTTGTCATAGCAACAAAGGACTAGCAGTCAACAGAGAAGAAGAGAGGAGGAGGAGGATGAAGAGGATGAAGATGATTCGGAGGAGGAGGAAGATGAGGAGGACGAGGAGGAAGTCACAGACGATGAAAATTAAACTTTCTTGTCTTAACTGTTTTTGTCTGTGTGGAATAAAAAAGACATGTACATGATGTAATCTTTGAGAACATGAAATGGTGTAATGGTCGTTTTATACTCTTGTCAAAAAGTGTCAGTGTCAAAGTCACCTCATAGGTGGTCTGAGCAGTATTGTAGCGGAAATTTACGATAGAAGATGTGTGATGCTTTGTGAGGGATCGTGTTGTCTTTCACAATTTGCCTCTGAAATGCCAGCAAATTGTTGTCTTATATTTTTATATTACACACAATGCCAAAAGTGTATTATCTTTAGCAGTGTTGGAATTACCAGTGCAGTTTATTGCGCTATGGCCAGCTGTATTCATGAATAAAGGCATTCCATTTAATTTGAAAAATATGTCTGACATGATTATTATGTTTTCCAATGTTCCAGTCCCATGCTATTCCATAATAAAATGCATACACTGTACCCTCAGTCACTTTGCATAAAACCGTCAGCCAAGAGGTTGATTATTATTTTAGAAATTGTTCCCTGTGTGAATCAGTCTAAGTGACAGTAGTTACGTGACGATTGCAGTTGAAAGTGACTCATCTCTTCCACAGTCATGCAACAGTGGTACAAATGAAACTGGGAACGTTCTGCACCACATACTATGTGAATGTGTTTGTCTGGGGGTGTGTGTGTGTGTGTGTGCATGGAAACATGATTGTGCATATGTGTGCATATGGCACTCTATGAAAATGTATGTGTGTGTGTGTGGTATGTCACAGTAAAGGCTGCTGCCCCACTGCCACAGTCTATCTTGCATGAGTCACTCAACACATTTATCATTCCTAGGCTGCCCATGTCATGATGACTCCTGTTGTGCCCCTGGCCTTTCTCACACACACACACACACACATACATATACCTTCTATATCATTATCTCTCCAACTCACAAAACTATGCTCATATTTACACGCACATGCACAAGTGGAATTCATGCACAACAATTGTACACTCAACAACACAATTTTCATTTTTCCAATATAACGTGTGTTAGGAGAACAAAACCTTGCCTACAACAAAGTTTGATTAGCTCAGTGGCACAGTGAGATAAAAGCTGTGTAGGTGGCGTGTAATCAGCTCGCTGCGCAACAGCACCTGAACGCATATAAAGGTTAATGTGTATGCAAACAGTCACATACACACACACACACACTCATGTACCGGTTTGACTTGGTGTACACTCTGTGGATCTGAATGGCCTGTGTTGCAATGAGTCATTGCCTATAAAGTGTGTGTGTTTGTGTGTGTGAATGAGTCAGAGAGCATTGCCCATCACAGATAAACCCAAAGGCTCCACTCCCCGTTCACAGAGCAGAGGTATGGATGGTGACCAGTGAGAGAGAGAGAGAGAAAGAAAGAAAGACACAGTGGTTTGCAGGAG